>NC_142932.1:4026312-4036312 GCF_046866305.1 Octopus bimaculoides | reverse complement strand
CTTCAATATCTCAGGGGTAGTCTGAAGTATCCAAGCAACCAGGGGATATTTAAATCCCTCTTCACCAAAACTTAGGGTTACTCCTCTTTACTAACACTGCCAGTGCTAAAAGTTAAAGACACATGCCTCGATTCTGAAAACAACCACATGTGGAATGCGTCTGATTAAGATTGGAACTACGAGCTTAAATAGCACCCACCCTACTTCCCCTTCCAGAAAGACTAACACAACTTCAACTAAAATGTAAGACTAGCTTTACCTAATGCTATTCATATACTACCATATGCATTAATATATCCACTAATTGTTTCTCCTGCATCTCTCACACCATGAACTCTAACATACTCTTCAACATTCTGAAGAGATCTGCCAAACCATTTGGCACATCAAAACGTACGTAAATGACTCATTATATAATCTCCACATAATTAAATCAAGGGCTAACTAGCTGAGTTGACTTGCTTCTTATTGTGTTTGTTTCTCCATTCTCCACATAACTCTATATGTATATATATATACACACACACATACACAGACACACACACACACACACACACACACACAAATTTGAAATCATGATACCAGGTTAATTGGCATTCCTTCTTGCAGTTTTGCAGAGGTATGACGCAATCATTATGCACTTAGTTTTTTTCCAAGCATGCCTGTGAAAATCAAGTGTTAATTTTTGCAGCTTCAGAGCATTTTCGACTCCTATTTTTAGCAAAGCTGGTGCTTCATAACGCCCTTGTTATATATAATTTTTATTTCATGTGAAGAGATCTTCACAATTATTCAAGCATGCCTCATGGAAGTGATGGTACCCATCTACATTTTCAAGGAGATTACACAATTTTGCATGAGACTAAACAGTTCATGGGAGGTAACTTATAAGAATCTCATAATTTTTATCCCCCTTGCACCAGTCTTGGATTTTCACAAGAACATGCATTCACCAAAGATTAATTAAATCCTTAATTATCTTATTTAAGAACACTTTGCATTTAAATTTGCATTTAATGGAGCTGCTTGAAACGGTCGTACTGCATCATCTCTTGATATCCTGTTGCTTATTTTGATTTTATTCACCTTACTTTGAGTTGTACGGATAAAACTGCATTGATTTGATGCTCCAACTGAAGTACCTAATTCAACTGAATCTAAATTATTTCTGGTATATATATATATATATATATATATATATATTAAAATGTAACCACATGTGAATCATTGGCGATTTTCTTCCTCCATCTTCATTCCTATTGGACTTTCCTCTGTTTCTGAAGAAGAGCATTGCTCGAAACATTTGACCATCTTTCTTTCCTTCCTTGAGTGTCTGTTAATACTTTAGATGTACCACGTCCTCGCATTGTTGTTTTTTACTAGTTTATATATATATATATATATATATATCATTTGTAGAAAACAAATCCTAAGATGTAGAGCAGTATATATTTTTTACTGGGGAAGGCCAGTTTATGGGATTACCCTGGGTCTCCTGTCCATATAGGGTTTAACTTTTTAATATTTTGGAGGGGTCTTAGGCCAACAGGTTTTGGGGTCTGACGATACACCATAAAGTTAAACCCTCCATGGACAGGAAACCCAGGGTAATCCCATAAACTGGCCTTCCCCAGTAAAAAAAAAATATATATTTATATATACACACACATAAAAATATATGAGAATACACACACACACACACACACACACACACACACACATACACCTGCAGCATGAATTTTATTCATTTTTGAGTATGTGTATATAATTATTCATTGGATTTCATAGATTTTTGATTTTTGATGCCAAACTTGGTCCATTAAGTTGTAAGTTTATAAGTTCATATACATATGTCTTTCTTGTGAATCATATAATCTCATGAATATAAAGGCATATAAATGCATATTAATCTGTGTAGTCAGGGGATCCAACATAAGTTCATGGGAGTATGTGTCTTTAATGTATAATGAATATATAAAGCATAATGTGCACTTAAGATCCAAAAACTTACCTAGGATGGAGGGATAGCAGAGTAGGTGGGGTCATGCTTGAAATTTCAAAGTATGAATTGTTTCTTGTGCAAGGGGAGAAGGTTTCCTCCCTAATATTTAAAATGTTCATTATTAATGTTATAAAAAAATTAAGCATCATTTTTGATGTTTAATTTTTCTTTGATATAGAGGTTGCACTTTCTGCTTTGTTCCCTAAATTTGCTGTTCTTAGCTATGATGTTTCAGTTTATATGAAGGCTGTTCATGTTCCTCTCTTTAAGTGTCCATACTACATTGGATAAAGATGTGTGTCTTTCACTTTTGTCTCTGAACAAAGCCAAATGCTATGTGTATCTTTCGTTAAATACATTTCCCATCATTCCAATGTAACTTTTTGCTGTTCTGTTCAAGTCCATGATGCTGGCCTTGTACTCTAGTTCTTTTTCCAGGTACCTATTATTCAGAGTCCAATTATCTGGGGATCTACAATTACAGGATCTTTGGGGATGGGTATGGTTCCTAATGTTGTTATACTTATGATTGAAAATCATTGATTGTATGTTAAATACGCAAACACACACACACACACACATGCATGCATGCACACACACACAAACAAACATGCGCGCACACACACACACATACATGTATATATAAAAATGATATGAAATTTAACACATCAAAATTTTCAGGCCTTTCATTATGGAGAGAATAGACACAAATCCCAATATTTGGTGTAAGATAATACAATGATTCAGAGCAATGATGACATATGGGTTTAGGAATAATCATGTCAAATGATGCATCCTTCATCAGTCACATCACCAAACTGGTCTCTAAATGCAGACATCTCATAGATTCATAGAACGGATCCTACAAACCTTCATGACAAGAGAACCAGTAGTTATGCTAACTTTATGAAAAACTTAAATTCTGAGCAGAATTAGATTACTGTTCACAACTTTGGTCTCCAAATTCATCCAGTCTCATAGAAGAAATTAAAGGGTTACAAAGAATATTCACCATTAAAATAACTTTGGTTAATGGCCTTAATTAGCGGGAATGCCTGAATGCTCTGCGTCTCTACTCTCTTGAATGCTGAAGGGAGAGAGATATACTATTATATATGTAGGGAAGATCCTGGAGGGGCTTGTTCCAAACATTGGCATTAAAGCAAATTTTAATGCTTGAACTGGTAGGTACTCTCAGCATCCAAACATACCATCTTCAAACTCATGAGAAAAAACACTCAACTGTACCAGTCTAATATTCAGATGTCCTCAAACATTCAACTGCTTACCCAAAGAAATAACAAAATATAAAAGGGACCTCCACTGAAACTTTCAAAAAAAGCATTGAATGAATTCCTAATGACAATACCAGAATAACCAACCATTCAATGATACATTCAGGGAAGATCAGCAACTACAAACTTGATCATTGATCAACTTTCAATCATAAAGCAACAATAAAACTAAAAAAAAAAAAAAAAAAAAAAATTAAGGCAGTGCTTCAGCATGGCCACAGTCTGGCAACGGAAACCATTAAAGGAATAAAAGAATATATATATTTGTACATATAAAGTCATAAATGACAGGAATATTTTGATGAACTTTTATTTAACAAGAAAAATTCTGTCTTGACAAATTTGTTTTGCAACTCAAAAACATGCAAATAACTTATATTATCATATTTAATAAATGAATAAATTACTTACATATATTGCTTTGGTATAATGGTAGAATGCCTGTCATGTGTACAGGAAATGTGGGTCCTAAAAACTTTAGGTTTATATCTATGCACTCACTGGGCCCACCCTGAGCCTGCAAGATTTTCCCACCTCTTGTCTACCCAACACATCCCTCTATTACTCCTCTTACAATATCACTATTAAAATATCTGCACATATTTCTTCCTCTTTGTGCCACTAGTTACCACCGACCACCTCTTTTACTAACCACTCCCTTTAACATCAATCTTTCTTTACCAATGTCATCTTTCACGATTTATTTTCTACAGCTCACCCTTTCTATACCATATTTCTCCCTGACCTCTGAGCTACATCTTAGCCATACATCATTTCTAACACTCTCTTCTACCAGCTGTCACTCTCACCACACCACCATCTCTGTTTTCCATACACTATAGCCACCACTGCATACCTCTAACTTCCATCTGTGTTCTTGTACACCTCTTCCTCCTTCCTTAATATCTAATCTATTGATTGACTCATTATACTACTGTATTCCACCCCGTCTTACATTGCCACATCTTCTTTCTGGGCTATTTCGTTTACCTTCTCCTCCAAAATATTTACCACTGACCACACATCCACCCTCAAACAATCATTCACTGCATTAGCCATTACATCCATCCATAATCATTAATCACTTTATTCTAACTCTTCTGTGAAATTATCTACTCTTTTATATCCCCAGTCCATGTTTTCTCTTATATTTGTCTCCTTAAGTCTTGGCAGTATGTTCTTACACCTTGTCACAAACATCACTATCTTTTTTCCAGATATCCCCACACTGTCTGGTGTTATATGATGTAGCCATGTATTTTCTGTAAAGCAAGACACCTGTGCTATCATACTTTAGCCTCTTAGCATTTGGCATAATAGCACTACAACCTAGGTGGTGTGTTGTCATTGTTGCCATTGTTGTTGTTGATGATCTTCTTCTTCTTCTTCTTCTTCTTCTTCTTCTTCTTCTTCTTCTTCTTCTTCTTCTTCTTCTTCTTCTTCTTCTTCTTCTTCTTCTTCTTCTTCTTCTTCTTCTTCTTCTTCTTCTTCTTCTCTTTTTTTCTTTGTCTTTGTCTTGCAAGTTACTCAGTGATCTTCACTTGTGCCAGTGTTAGGAAGGACATTCCGATACTGGATTGTGATGATGCAGCAGTCCTCTGGATTGTTGGATCATGTCAAACCATCCAACTCATGCAAGTATGATGATGAGGATAATGATGATGATGTGTGAATGTGCATATATATATATATATATATATATATATATATATATATATAAGGGAAAGGGTGTGAGAGAAAAACAGAAAGGATGAAGAACAAGAGAGGGAGAGAGATGGACAGAAAGGGGATATATATATGTCTATCTCTCTCCCTCTCTTGTTCTTCATCCTTTCTGTTTTTCTCTCCCACCCTTTCCCTTTCTTCTCCTCTCCCCTTCACCATTCCCTCTTTCTTTCTCTCTTCCTCCTTGACTCTCTTGTCGCTAACATGTGACGAAAGGGGATCTATCTTTTCATCCATTTTCTTCCTAAAGAAAAGACGTGCTTCACCTGTCTCCTCTCATGGCTCGTTCTCCTTGCATTCATAATAATTTTTCTATCGTCTTGGCTCAACAGCCCTCACCGTTTGGTTTTTTCTGTCTTGTTCTCACTGTCCTGTTTTTGTTAACACTTTCACCCTCCACAAAAAATCCCAAATTTTATTTAATTTGCTTTGCGGAAAGGACGGTTTCAACAAAGTCGCGTATTGTCCTTACCTTCGAAACATGGAGTAGATGAAACAGGGACAACTGAAGAAGGGGTATATTCTTTATGTCGAATGTCTCATTTCTCTGATTTTTTCATTGTTCGATAAAAAGTTCGTTTTCTATGTTATAGTTTTTATGTTTTCGTTTCTCATTGTTGTTTAACGTTTATTTTTATGTCCTGTACCCATATATACATGTATATATACATATAGATGTAGGTATGTACATATATGTATGTATATATACATATATTTATATATTATTTATATTATTATATGATCGAACGCCACACATCCTTTTCCAAGTAAGTTTATATATATATATATATATATATATATATATATATATATATATACACATAGATACATAGAGCTATATACACTGATGTTTCCTGGGGTCATTAGGTATTTCAGTCATTTTTCATACACCATCACCAGGACACCAGGATGGTGTATGGAAAAGTATGTATGTATGTATGTGTGTGTGTGTGTGTGTGTGTGTGTGTGTGTGTGTGTGTGTGTGTGTGTGTGTGTGTGTGTGTGCATGCACATGTGTTTGTTTGTATGTAATTTGATCTTCCCAATGCAAGCTCTTTGTTTTGTTTCTTTTCTTTGCTTTATGCCTATTTGCATATTTGGTAATATCTAATTATAAATTTTTTTCACCAATTTAAACTTTTTTAATGTTCTTTTATGTTCTGGGTGAGTTTATTGCAATGAATTAATGTGTGTGTATCTCTCTTTGACACCTTAACATCATAACCTAAACACTTGTATATTCTTTCTAACAATTGTTTAAATCTTTAATTGCACATGTTATTTTTATTTCTACTCTTTACTTTTCCTCTTATCATTGGCTGATGCATGAATCATGTCTGTATTACAAAGGTAAAATTGCTATGATAAACCATATTGCACCATACCATCTGACGATGTAGCTGATGGTCGATATAATATGTACCAATCTTTGAATATTGATTATTGACAGCTGAAACTATTGCAATGGAATTATTGAAATGCCAACAATCTGCTTTCTGGTTATTCTTTTAAACTGTATATGGCTCTTCCTACTGTGAAATAGCCCTAACCTGCAGTGATATTCTACAAGATGCATTATACTGCAGTGGGGGCTTAATGTAGCTTGATGTTTGAACCGCAAACTTATATATAATGGCATGTTACACACTTGGTGTATCTGTTTCTACTGATTCTGCTCTACCATGCTGAGCCCTTCTGAAAAATAACCTGGACACAACCATATATATACACGTTTATATATTTTTCCCTCGTTGGTGATGCTCTGTTCTTATTGTATATTTTTTGGTAATTTGTCCTGTACTTATGACTCATTTGTCTACGTAATTTTCACTTGTTGGTGATATCCTGTACTTGATGTATTTTATATACATACATACATACATACATACATACATACATAAATATATATATATATATATATCTATATATATATATATATATATATATATATATATATATATATATATAATTTAAAAGAGTTTTGACGCTGATATCCATTATTATTGAAATTTATTCCTATGTCAACATTTCTGTATAAGGCTATATTTAACTGTCAAATATATAATTTAGCTTATACATCTTCAGGGTAAAAGGTAACGAACAAAAAGTAAACACCAAAAACATCGTCTCTAAGTCTAGTTCATATTCACATTTCTCCTTAAATAACTCCTTAAATAAATTCCTCCTTGAATAAAGGTCCATCAAAGGGAGAAAACCCCTTATAATATTATTAATTAATTATAAACAATCACATATTACAATGGAAATCTATATTATATTATCTCTAGAAACTTTAGCAAATAATCACAACTGCTATTGGTAAATTATTCATTGATATGGCCTGCCTTAAGACCTAATATTATACTATATGTACGTGTGTATGTGGTTGTGTGTCTGTGTCTGTCCCCCCAACATCGCTTGACAACCGATGCTGGTGTGTTTACGTCCCCGTAACTTAGCGGTTCGGCAAAAGAAACCGATAGAATAAGTACTAGGCTTCCAAAGAATAAATCCTGGGGTCGATTTGCTCGACTAAAGGCGGTGCTCCAGCATGGCCGCAGTCAAAAGACTGAAACAAGTAAAAGAGTAAAAAGAGAGTATAATACCCGGTCATACTGCAATTTATAACTCATTTAAACCAGAGAAACGTGTGTTTTGGATAATGGGTACATCTGAGAGCATTATTTGTTAGTTTATTTATCAACTTACCCTTAGAGAATAATATAAAATATAGTTCTAAATTACATAACGAGCAATATCTCTTACCTTTGTCATATGGAAAAGGCCTCCCAATGATTGACCATTCTAGCGAATATTGCTTTTTTTGTTCTTTCAGTTCCCAAATGAATTTACTAAAACTAGTACTTGCTATTTTACTTCTATCTCTAAAGGTACTATAATGATTAGATAATCTTTTACAGATTTGTCCCGAAGTAAACCCTAGGTATCGGCTAACATCTGTCTGAGTCCTTACCTTACATTGATAAACTACATTTCTAACTCTCGCATTAGGGCCTTCAAACTTCAATCTTCTGGGGTTGACCTCTGTTACTGTAACCATATTCCGATTATTATAACTATTATTGTTATTATTATTATTATTATCATTTATATCGGGGTTCATATCGCTATCCTCCCCAATTCCTTTTGATTTAAGTATTTTAAAATTATGAGCTGCAATTATTTGGGCTAAGTTCATAGTGTTTGAGAAACCAAACCTAATGCCATGTATATTAATAATTTTACCATAGTGTGAATTCTTTGGGAAATATCTGCTTATCACCTCTCTAAACTGTGCAATCAAATTAGATTTAACATTTCTACCAAAAGGAACTATGAACCATATATTATCATCTTTAGTATTATCACAGTCACTAGTATAATTCTTAAAAAAATTTAAATTACCTATGTTACGTTTATGAATATCTCTGGGTTTATTTTCCTTATTTCCACTTAGTTTATTCTTATACCTATTATTCTTATCTGTCTTAATGTTGTTACTATCAGGTTCAATATAGTAAACCTTCTCTCTGTATCCTGCCCTATTTAATGCCGAATTATAGAATTGAGCTTCATTATCAAAAATCTTATCATTAGCAGATAATCTAGAGAGTCTTAATGAAATATTTCTAACTAAATTATCGATAATTTTTCTAGGATGGTTACTCCACTTACTTATATATTTTAGGTTAGTTGAAGGTTTATGATATGGTCTATATGCCTCATTTTTAATATCTAATGTCACATCCAAGAAATTTGCTACAGAAATATCGTCTTCATAAACGATATTTTAAATTTGATATTTAACCAAGGAGATCAATCCTTAAGGAGTCTACTTTAGACCTTTGGGGAGAAATCTCTTGCTATATTGGTAGCGATTACATGCTTTTCTCATCAATACATTGTGGAGATATCATCATATGAACATATATATATATATATATATATATATATATATATATATATATATATATATATATATATATATATATATATATATACATAAGTGTATTCATATTTTTTCAATGTTTAAAAATAACACAGAAAAAAAAAGTTACCGGGATAGCAATAATTCACACAAGTACCAAGGATGTAACAGCCTACTTATAAAGGTAGAAGTTCCAGGCTTTGTTGAAATGTTTTTGTATAACATAGATAAATATATAAATTGAGTTAAACACAGGTGTTATTCAAATATTTTTACTTCCAATATATACCAAGAAAACAGTGGTATTATTCCAGAAGGAATAAAATGATGTAAAACAATGCAATCTTCTCATTAAGGAAAGAAAGAAGACAAGCACATCAATAAGACATTTTAACAGAATGTGATGACTGTGCATATATTGAAGGGAATGCTAGCAAGCTTTTTTACAAAAAACTTTAAATAGATATAATGTCAAAGGTAATTTATGGAAAGAGAAGAAGGAGAAAGAAAGAAGTTAGCAGAAAACTAAGAGTCGAGAGATATAGAGCGATAATTAATAGGAGTAAAGCTTAAAGGCTTGGAATTAGATATATTTAGAGGAAGTGAAATGTAAGAAGACAATCAAAGATCCACTTTTATAGAATGGTAGAAATTACTTATAGGAACTAAATGTATGTCTCTGCCAATGCTTGTAACAATAGATACATACTATATACGTGTTTACAAGAGGATTCTCTGAGAAGAGGATGCAATACATTTCATTGTTACAAAGCGGACAAAAAGATTTACCTTTATCATATGGAAATGATATAGATAGAATATTCCATTCCAAATCAAATTGTTTATTATGATCCTTTAGATACTAACAAAATTTACTGAGCCCAGTATTGTTATGTTTATTGATATGTCTAAATGTAACAATATTGGGCTAAGTAAATTAATTTGGTATCTAAAGGATTTGATTTTGAAAGGAATATTCTATCTATATCATTTCCATATGATAAAGGTAAATCTTTTTGTCTGCTTTGTAACAATCAAATGTATTGCATC
>NC_142932.1:3968812-4013812 GCF_046866305.1 Octopus bimaculoides | reverse complement strand
GTTACCATTATTGGTGAAAGGAAGACAATGCATAAATTCATGAGCTTGCAATACAGCACTTAAATCCTCCTGTAAGACAAGAGAACTACTTGGCTGATCATTGCTCAATGACAAAACTTTACAATATTTTCTGAAACTACTGCATCACTTCTCCTATCTTTTATCTTTTATCTTTTGCTTGCTTCAGTCATTAGACTGTCATCTTGGTGGAGCACTGCCTTGAACTATCTTTGTTTAGTCAAATGAATCAAGCCCAGTACTTCTTTTTAAGGCCTGGTATTTATTCTAACAGTCTCTTTTGCTGAACTGTTGTCAAACAATGGGGGTGGGACAGACAAATCCAAATACAGACACAAACACACACACACACACACACACACACACACACACACACACACACACACACACACACACACACACACACACACACACACACACAGAGAAAGTTCTTATATAGTTTCCTGATCTACTCACTATAGCAGACAAATCTATTATAACAAACTCACTATACTAAAGAAGAAGAAGCACCATGTGTTTCGGATTCTAAATCTATCAGTAACATGCTCTACTTTAGACACCTATGGCAAGAAACATTAAAGCATCATTTTATTTATTATCTCATAGCCAAACATTTACTCAGGTATTACCAAAGTTAGAATTTATAAGACCATCCTGAAGCACTAAACACATATCTATACTAGTGCATTCTTTAGGCATGGGAACACTAGTCGGTTGTTCAGGGCTGTCATGGGTTTACGGACCCAATTCAAATCTATGTATGCTGTGGCTTGCTGTCAGCAAGTAAATACCGTAAGGTAAATCATTAGCATGCTGGGCAAAATGTTTAAAGGTATTTCGTCTGTCTTTACATTCCAGGTTCAAATATCACTGAGGTTGATTTTGACTTTCATCGTTTAGGGGTCGATAAAATAAGCACCACTTGAGCACTGGGGTTAATGTAATTGAATTAGCCCCTTCCCTGAAACTGCTGGCTTTGTGCCAGAATATGAATCCAATAAGTAAATACTATAGGGCTCAGTTCCCTGATTTCCCCAGGATCTTATAATGACCCTGATTTACACAGAAAACCATACAGAAACATAATATTAGTTTCACATATATATCTAAATGGTATTTCAGTTTTTTTTTTCTGGTTTATAGTATTTGTTTGTTTTGTACAATGAAAGAGCAGATTCAATGTTATTTTATAGATTCAGAGGAATATGTTATGTAGATATTAACATTTATTGTGCCAATGTTAGAATGCATCATCACCACCACCACTACCATCATCATCATCTTTCTTTTGATATGTAATACATACTTTCTTTTGATTTAGTCATAGCATTACTGATTTCAAATACACATGCAAACATGTGCATGTATAAAACTTACATGTGCATATCTATGCATACAAGATGTATGTATTCACATGTTACCGCACATTGTCATGGTTGGGTGTGATAATTTATGAATGGTCATCACCTCTCCACCTCACCCCTTCTCTGCATTGTTAGTCATCCCCTTTCCCCAATCCCCAACCTCAGCTCAAATATCATTAGTCATCCCTCAGCCCTACTCAATCTCTGCAGTTGTCCCCTACTCTTCCCCCTTTCCTATTTCCTCTACTTATCATCCTTCAAAATTTGTTCTTCATTATATTTACTCCCTCAACCATTTTTTTATCTCTAACCATCTCTCACTCTCTCATATCTCTTGCAATCTCTACCTACCCACACTTTCTGTTTCCCTGTCCCCATTCACTTCCAACCCCCTACTATCTTAAGGGTCCATCTTGCCACCACATCACCACTATTTTTTATTTTCCCAGCTCCACTGTGGCCACTCCCACCTTCTCTTCTATAATGTGAGTAACCATGTAACTCCACAGCAAGAAAATTGCCCTGTTTTGGCCCTTTCTCTCTCATTTTAACCATCTCATCCCATAGCATAAAGTCACTCCCCCACATCTTCTCTTCTGTAACCCCCACCTCAGTCAAAGAGGTTCCTAATCTTGCAAACTACATAGTGACTGCATTAGTGCTGGTCTCACATAAAAGCACCTTGTATACACTAGAAAGTGGTTGACATTAGGAAGGACATCCAACCATAGAAACCATGCCAAAATAAATGAATGGAGTCTGGTGCAGTCCTCAGACCTGTTAGAGCCTATCAAATCGTCCAACCCATACTAGCATGGAACATGGACATTAAATGATGTTGTTGATGAGGACAATGACGATGATGACGACGATGATGATCATAACAGGCAGCATAGTCATTAATATTATTGTCACTATGGCTATAATTACATTGTCATCCCTATCAGATCAATCACTGTCACTATATCATCATCAAATCATGTTCCTACCATCATCATCACTATGACCATTATCATCATCAACACTGTTTTTGTCATTACCACAAGCCGCCACCACCACCACCACCACCACCATCATAATCGAGAATAATCTTCATTAGGAATGACATACTGTGCTATTGATTTCTAGCAATTATAGCTACTGTCTATTTTAAATAGATGAACATAGTTTTGGAGTAGCAACTATCAATATAATTGTCACATCAAACAATATGATGTAAGAAGAGAGCTTCTATGAGGTTGAAAAACCTAATAAATTTCGTTACTAAAAGCTCACCTCATCAAACATCTTCACATCTTTAAAATGGCAATCATATGTTTTAAATGCTAAATTTCTGGATAGCATGCCCCAAAAATAGAGACTGTGCGGCTAAAGATAGGATGCCACATGAAACTACTATGCTATTTTCTGTGCTGCTCAAAGTTTCTTAGCAACAATAACAAAACCAACAGCAAATAAAATATCATTGAACCAACTGTAAACTATGAAAATGATTGTGATTGTATTAATGACACATTACTTACAACTAGATGATGATGATGATGATGATGACAATGACGACGACAATGACGACGACAATGTCAATGACAATGGTGAATATAAATATGACGATGACGATGACGACGACGATGATGACGGTGGCAGTGCCGCTGGTGATAATGGTAATGATGGCTATTGTCATAACATTTGTTGTAAGATGAAATAGGTGAGAAGGATGTAATAACTTGCATTCAGATGATGATAATGAGACAATTTTGTTGATCGAGTATTATATATGTTATTGATTATGTATGAATGTAATTGCAAAAGAATGTTAATGAAACTGATTAAATGTTTTTTAAATGTAAAATTAATTATATTAAACATTTGCAGGAAAAAATTTACAGAAATTGGTATATTTAAAGAAATTCATTATGAAAAACTGGCAAACAACAAAAAAGACAAAAAACAAAAACAGAAGGGAAAGAAACAAATTACAAACATACACACATATGTTACACAATATGTACAAAGAATGCCTTTAGAATGTGAATTTGCAAAGAATATGATACAGGTTGTAAGAAATGCTCGCGAATAAAATAGTAGTACCAGCCAGCCAGCTAGCCAAGCAACAAGTACAACCAGTGATCCCAACATCCATCCATCCACCCATCCATCCAGCCAGCCATCCATCCAGCCAGCCATGTCTAATTACTGCTAAGGGGAAGTTTCTTTCTTTAACATGGGATGTCACAAGGATAGCATTGCTGCTGTGTCATTGATAGATTCTCACTTGCAGACATATATTATACCATACTCACACATCACACAGATTACTACTATATATATATTCTTTACTTGTTTCAATCATGAGACTGCGGCCATGCTGGGGCACCAGCTTGAAGAACATTTAGTCAAATGAATCGACCCCAGTACTTTTGTTTTTTGCTAAACCTGGTAATTATTCTATCGGTCTCTTGCTGAACTGCTAGGTTACAGACATGTAAACATAAGAACACCAGTTACCAGGAGGTGGTGGGGGACAAAATATACATAAAGACACAGACACACACATGCACACACAATCACAAACACACACACACACACACACACACACACACACACACACACATATATAATGGGCTTCTTTCAGTTTCTATCAACCAGATCTGCTCACAAGGCTTTGGTTGGCCTGAGACTATGATAGAAGACACATACCCAAGGTATCACACAGTGGGGTTGAACCCAGAACCATGTGGTTGGGAAGCAAGCTCTTTACCACGCAGCCATGCCTGCACCTATTATATCTTGCAAGCCTGCCTTCTTGCTAACCAACCAACCAACTTATCTAGTCATCCTGAATTCTCTTTCCTTACTCTCTCTTTATCTACCTTCTTGTGCCCTGGCACCTCATTTTCACCTCCCTTTCTTCATTTCCCAGTGGGGTAGCAATGACATCTGTTTCTGTCCATCTATTATGCTTCAGCTTCTCAACACTTGGCACAAAGCCACCTCTCTCAATCCTGCACTCCTACTGCATTAAGGAGTCTTGTATTGCAAGTCACTTGGTAACCTCACTGGTGCTGGTGCCACAAGAAAACACCTGGTACACCCTGTTAAGTGGTCAGCATTAGAAAGGGTAGCCATCCATAGAAACCTTGCCAAAGTAGTCCTCTCGCTTATTGGATTCCGTCGAACTGTTTAAGCCATGCCAGCATGGAATACAAACATCAAATGATGATGACGATGATGATGACGATGATGATGACGATGACCTCTGTCTGCCTTGCTCTATGGGTGTGTATGTCTGTGTCTGTGTCCAAGTATATGTGTAAGTATGAGGGTGTGTATGTGTGTACAGGAGTTGTGGCCTTGCCATCCACATCTGTTGCTACTGTTTCTATAGCCCTCTTTCTGTAGTTGTTGTTTTTGGTGAAGAAGGGAGTATCATACAGTTGCCTTTATTTGTGATTTATACTGAACTCATGTCTCATCTTGGATCACAGGTAATAGGGGTTTCCTCTGTACATCTAAGTAGACTTGAAGCAGACTTCTCATGTTCTTTTGACAAGCTATTGAAAAGCTGTGAGCCTTTAGCCCTAAGCTGTTGAAGTATTTGATCCTATATTTTCATGGGGAGAGTTGAATCTTTGGAATAAGGAAGTGGCAGCCACTTTGATGCTTGGCATAGTTTTAGTGTAACTATAAATCATAGAACCAAAATTTCATGCCAGCTTTCCCAGAAGTTTCCTTAGTGAAATCACTGCATATGTATAAATGTATACACATATATGAGTGCATTCACGCGGGTTCGTATATATATATATATATATATATATATATATATATATATATATATATATTTACTAATGTCAAACAGAGAGAATGAGTGCTCTATATTGGTGAATATTCTTTATTTGTGGGTTAACAATGCTACCATTGGTTTCATGCAGTAAAAGATTCTTAGCAGTAATCAAGACTGCCATATGGGATATTGACACTCGTTGCCATCTTGGACGAAAATACAGTCCCTGTGGCAGGCTTGATAATTGCTGAGAATTCTTGATATGAAATCAATGGTAGCCTTGTTAATCCACAAATGAAGAGCAAAATAATTCGTGAGAAAAATAATTCACTAAAAAATAATTTGCGAAGATACCATTGACTCTGTTATTATCTAGTGTAACAATTTAAAAATGATAATGACAGAATCAATAATAAAGACGATTACAGGCCCCAAAAAGGCATTAAATAGCTGAAGGATTAAAATTAATCAAAGGTCATACTAAGAATGTCTACCTGCTGGAAATAACAGTCAAAACTTTTATTTAAATTGCCAAAATTTTATATATATACATATATATATGCATAAATATATATTCATTTCTTCCCCAATCTCTCTCTTTATATATCTTTCTCTTCTTTTCTCTCCCTTTTCCTCTCTTTCTCCCTGTCTCCTTCTACCCTGCTTCTTTCTCCCCATCTATATACATATCCATCTTCCTGACTTAGTGGCCATATACATTGAAATATTTCCATCAATTCCTTCAAATTTTGAAATGCTATAACTGAAGAAGGTTTATATAATGGGTGCATTTCTTATATACATTATGCAAACCTGATACATATGTACTAAATGACTTCAAAATATCACTATTTGGTTTGGCTTCATTTTTACAACTTTTATACATACATACACAAACATGCATACAGACAGAAACAGACAGACAAACGGACAGATAGATATAGATATTTCATGTGTGTGTGTGTGTGTGTGTGTGTGAGAGAGAGAGAGAGAGAGAGAGAGAGAGAGAGAGAGAGAGAGAGAGAGAGAGAGAGAGAGTGATTGTGTGTGTGTGTGTATAAAATTTCACATGGTTTCATTTATAGCATAGTATATGTAGAAATATATTTGTATAAGCTTGCGCATACATTTTATTCTAATGAATGTAATGAACATATTACCAAATACTAGATCATATAGGCACTTACATATCTAGCTATGCATGCACATTTATGTAAATAAAAATGGCAAATCAACAAAAACTAATAAATGATGAGTTATTATAAATAAGAAAACATGTTTTACAAGATGTTTATGTTTTCAGTAATTTACCTGTATAATTAACTAGCTAAATATTTTTTGTAACTAACGTTTGTTTATAATTGTTGGGTTAGGAACATTACTGCTATTACAAACATACATATTCGTACAAAGGCTGACTCAACTGAATAACAATATATTACCATACGATTACATATATATCAATGATTGGATAATAATTTTGTCTTGCATGGTTCACTAACTTGAGTGTATAAGAGAAAATACCCATGTAAACAACATATACACATTGATATAGTTTTTTGTTTGCTATTCATCATTTTTTTTATTGATTTTAAAATATATAGTATGATATACACTTAAGCATAAATAAATGTTTAGTATATATTCCTACATTACCCTACCCCATTTATATATATATGTGTGTATATGTATGTATGTATGTATGTATGTATGTATGTATGTATGTACATATATTTGTATGTATGTATGTATGTATGTATGTATGTATGTATGTGTGTGTGTATATATATATATATATATATATATATCTACAAGGGACTACCCAAAAGAAGCCAGAATTTTGCAATATTATTTTATTCACTTAGTTTTACATGATTGCACTTTTATTGTATTCTTCATTTGAAGCAGTGCTGGAACTCTTGCAAAGTGATGCATTTTAATGCCTTCATTCTTTTTTTCTTCCCCTCTTCCACATCTGCAAACTCCGTAGCACCGGCTTTCATCACCAGTGACTACCTTCGAAGAATGGTCCATTTCAACTTCCAACCGTTCTTTCAGTTCATGACATACATTCAGTCATGACTGCTTTTGATCCTCCATGAGCTAACAAAGCACAAATTTTGCTGCAACTCTTTTCATTGCAACCCCTCACTCAAAATTCATTGTCAGGAGCTCCAGGACACACCAGGACAGTCATATGAACAAGTACATCAATTGTTTGCTCTTCTAAGAATAGTTGATGAATTTTCATGATGTTTTCATTCATTCAGGAGGTTAACAGTTTGAAGCATGACAACAACTGTTTTGGCCACCATTTCCCCCAGCAGAAAACAGAGAATTCCATGGAAGCATGCTGTTTTTCGTTTTAGGTTTCGCAAAAATTGATGAACAAGGGAGAAGCACTGCATAACAAATACACATCATGTGGCAGTACAACTTCACATGAGGATACCAGTCAGCAGACTGATGCCTGAGGGTTGCATCAAGTGGCTTCTAATGGCAGAAGCCTCAGCTACAATGGGCTTGTCCCACAGAGAACATTTCTGGTTACTATTTGGTACCTCTTCATATGTGTATACATACACATTATATATATATATATACATATATATATATATATATATATATATACATATATATATATATATATATATACATATAGGCGCAGGAGTGGCTGTGTGGTAAGTAGCTTGCTTACCAACCACATGGTTCCGTGTTCAGTCCTACTGCATGGCACCTTGGGTAAGTGTCTTCTGCTATAGCCTCGGGCATGTATATATATATATATATATATATATATATATATATATATATACATACATGTATATATATATATATATATATATATATATATATATATATATATATATATACATGTGTATACATAAATATATATATACATACACACACACACACACACACACACACACACACACACACACACACACACATGCACACATATTGAATGAAGGCGCATGGCTCAGTGGCTCAAGGTTATCAGACAAGGAATGTTGCTCAAGCAGTAGCTGCTTGAGCTACGTAAGACTTTTGTATACAAGAGGCAGATAACATCATAAGATTTTCCAAGTCTTATGATGTTATCTGCCTCTTGTATACAAACTTGATCAAGAAATGTACTTTGACACTTGGTGGTTAAAAGATACAACATTTACAGGCAGTTTTGATTGATGTTAAGCCCCTGCCTCCTTTTTTTGCGTTTTAAGCAGAGGTGGTTTAAATCACTGTTGATGTGAAAATTATTTGTGCTGGTCAGTATCTTCTGGGTTTTCACATCAATGGCATGAATATCATCAAGTGCCAATCAAGTAGCCCAAATGTCGGTATGAGTACTGGTACTGCAAACACATTGTGGATCACTGTTTTGTTTTTTTGACTACAGAGAGTCCCGAGGTCTCTATTTTCCTAATCCAACTGTAAAAATCTTTAATAACACATGCTTTGTTACAGGTACTATTGTGAGATGTGATTTCATCTACTCCTAGGTACCTGTAACATTCCTCATCAGATATAGGAGAAGCAATAAAGTCATTGATGTAGATGCTACGAGTCTGGTTTGCACCTTTCCTCCATTTCACAACCGTATAGCAACTTTTATCTTGACTAAACTACAACCCTGTATCCTTTGAAAATGTAGCAACCAGGTCAAATCCCTTTTTCATTTCTTCATATTCTTGGCATACTCTTTCAAGTCATCCGCCAAAAAAGTAGTGTGTAATTTTGGACGTTTTATCTTCTTGTGAACCAGTGTGATACTCTTCAGATTGGGAATATACCTCTACAATACTGTATTTTATCAGTGATTAAACAACCACTCCTTGCATTTAACTTCAAGTTGATTGCCCATAATGAAGTCAGGTTAGTTATCACATTTACTATGCTCTCAGGAATTTTAGCAAGATGAGAGGGTTGTAGCATTTATGAGTCGGGGGCAGAGTCAAAGGCTTTCTTGCTGCCAAGCCACATTGAAACCATTGTATGCATGCATGTATGTATGTATGTATGTATGTATGTATGTATGTATGTATGTATGCATGTACGTATGTGCAGATTTGTATGTTTTATGTATGTACTCTCATGCATATAGTTGCATATCTAGACATGCTCATATATCTTTAAATGATAAACTTCTGGAAAGTTTTACAGATTTTTACAGTTCCAGTGATGGATTGAATCTGTAGTCTCTGAATTAGCTTTCTCCTTTCTGGTTTTGAGAAGCTTAATTTCTGAAGATTGGTATTTAGGCAGTGCGTTATATATCCCAGGTCCCCAATAATTACAAATATAAACCTGAAATGGTAATCTGGATAGAGTAACTGCAGATTTCTCAATAGTTCAGCATGGGTGTTCTCTTTTTCACTGATCTTCAGTTTTATGTTAACATCCTCTGGGCAGCTAATTTCCACAACTGAGCACAGTTTCTCTTCTCTATCCCAAATCATTATATCAGGTCAGTTGTGCTTATATTTTATTGAGGTCTTCACTGGTACATTCCACCAGTTTTTCCTTTTATTATGAGTGGCTATGGCTCCTACCACATTGTGGGTTCTTATTTGTATGTATGTATGCATTCATGCATGCATGTAAGCATGTGCGCATGTGCAGGGTGTTTGGGATAAATTTGATAATGATCTTCTTTTTATGTCTTCTTTTTTCAGGATCAACTTGGTGTATTGGCCAACATTCAACAGTGTTGAAGAGCATAAAGATTAACTTTGTAGTTGAGAAAAAGTTAGCTGACATGGAGGACTGAAAGCCATCTGAATATTGGTAAAAGGTTACCTGTGCTAAATATCAAAATCACGACTGCTGCTCAGTGCTCTGTGAACACTGTAAAGGTTGTAAGACGGACAGCTGCAACAGAGATTACAAAGCCATGGCTAACAAGAAGTGATACAACAGGAATTTTGACTGCATTCACATGCCAGCATTCAACCATCAACTGCAGGACAAGGCAATGAACTATCCAAGCAAGAGAAACCAGGCTTTGGTGAGAGGGATGGGTGTCAGAATTGCCACAGTGAAGCTGGCTCTGAATGAGAGCCTTTTCTCCCACTCATACTAGAGGCACAAGCAACAAATTATGACAGCCAAGGTGAAAGAGAACTGCTTGATGAAAGCAAAAAAGCTCCTTCACAAGCTGAGGCATCCTGCTGAATCAGGGACAATCTGCTTCTTCTCAGATGAAAAGAATTTCTGCCAGGACCAGAAACAATAGGTGACTTACCTACAATCAATGTGATGTCCCTCATATCCTGAAAACCAAGTTTCCCCAAACTGTGATAGTCTTTGGGTGTGTCTTCGGTGACGGTGATGTCATGCCACCCCACATCTTTGAACAAGTCTTTAGGTTCAATTCAGATGGCTATGTGAAGCTGCTGGAGAGGGTTACTACTAAAAGGCCAAATACGTGACTGTAGGATTCAGCTTCTTGCTATACCTCCAAAAAAAGTTAGAAGTAGTTGTTGAAGAATTTCTATGATTTCATCAGCGCTAATTTCTGGCCCCCCCTAATTCCACCGATTGTAATCCTATGGATTACTATGTGTGAGGCATGGTTGAGAAAGACACCAACCTCTTTGCCAGAACACCAAGGCCAAGCAGGAGACCAGGATCAAGAAGATGCTTGAAGATCTTCCCAGGGACACAGTAAGAAAAACATGTGCTAGGTTCCTGAGCTATCTTGAAGATGTGGTGGAAGCTGAAGGTGGCACGCACTTACACACACACACACACACATACACACACACATGTATATCTCAAATACATATATATATGTGTGTGAATGTGTGTGTATATATATATATATATATATATATATATATATATGCGTTTATATATTGTGTATACATGCATAATATATATATACATACACACATGCACATATATATATATACATATACATACATACATACATAAACACACACACACACACACACACACATATATATATATATATATATATATATATATATATATATCTTTTGATTGTGATTGATCAGACTATTGGATGTTGTTGTACATCGCTGATCACAATGCACTTTTCATCGTTTTAACTTTTGAGTGATGCCACCACACTGGCTAGGTGAGCAGGCTAACATTCCCTCTGATCGGAAGGCCAGTTCAGTGCTGAATTATCCATTTACAGCTAGATAATATGCAACTGCTCTGGGAATCAAAACCCTAACCAACATGCCTCACCACCAGGTTACTCAACTTCATATATATATATATATATATATGTGTGTGTGTGTGGTTCTAGACTGTACCCAGAACTAGGTGATTGGAAAGTGAACTTTTTAGAGACACTAATATACCAGCATTTACACCTGTATACAAGTATGTACATATATATGCAACGTATCAGTACCACTTCACCCTGTGTGCTCTCAACCACATTGGGTAGCTAGTTAATGCTGTTGGTTCCGCTGGCTGCAGTTTTGTCTACATCTGCCCATGTGATACTGGCCTTTCTCATGTCAGTTATGAATGTTTGTTCTGTATCATGTAGCTTTTGATCTGTCTCTTTCTTCTCCCCTCAGGTGGTGCCATTTGAAAATTGTTTTAGAATGGCATTGTTCTCGTGACACTATTCAATTTTTTTTCTCCGTGTTTTTCTCCTTGTCTCCGTATTCTTTCTGTTGAAGAGCGTAGCTCGAAACGTCAAAGACTTTCCGTATTCCCGAGCGTCATACTAATATATACTTTTGTTATTTACACCACCTGTCCTCGTCTGTTGTTATTTTTTGTATAATCTCCCATATATGATCTGCTAGTTTGAATCTCTGTTCCATGAGGATTTCACTCTATGGTCATGTGTTGGCTCTCTTTAGAATGTCTTTATTGGTTATGTTGTCTTGCAAGTATATTCTCAGAATCCTTCTCAAACATCTTTGATGGAAAACATCTAGCTTTCTGTCTATTTTCATGAGGCGCTTCCATGTCTCCCTAGCATAGAGAGCTACTAGTTGAACAATGCTGTAACAGGGCTGGATCTTTGTGCGGAAGCTGATGATACAGGAGGACCAGATATTGCATGTTCTCTGGAACACGGCTACACCTTTGCTAATTCCAGGGCTGAGATTAGTCTCAATATTGCTGTTTTTACTGATGACACTACCCAGATAAGTGAATTTGACAACTGTCTTGATATTTTGATGGTTGATCTTTACATAGCCTAAAATTATACTCATATATATATATATATATACATATATATATATATATATATATATATATATATATATATATATATATATATATATATATATATATATATATATATATATATATATACATATATATATATATATATATATATATATATATATAAATATATATATATATATATATATACATATATATATATATACACACACACACATACACACACATTTACATACATATATAAAGATACAAATATACATATGCAATCTTTTTTTTATGAACCATGCTACTTGGCCTGGTTGAACAAGGAATTCTTCACATGTATTGCTTACTAGCAGTTAATTCAGTGCTTTGTCATCTCTGCCACGAGATTTAACTCCTTCAGATCTGTCTTCACCACTTCACAAAAAATCTTCTTTGGTTTCCCTCTTCCATACTTTGAGTGAAAGCACTTCCTTTTTAGGGCAGTTCTTATCCATATTCCTTATGTTCCCATATCAAACAATCTTTTCTCTTACTGCTTTTGATTCATCTTATGATCATTTTTTCTCATCATTCATGCACATGTATATACCAGCAGAGCATGCTTTTCTTCATTCTAGTCTTTGCAAGTCCTCTGAATTTAGGTCCCAAATCTCACCATCATGCAGCATTGTACTCCATACCTAAGCATCATACAATCTCTGAGGGAGAAGCCATGTGTTACCTGCTGACGTAATGACTCTCTGATCTTTTTTTCCCAACTAGATCTCATACTCTATACTGCACTCCCAGAACACCCAACCTACTGCTAGTTAGGTCCTCCAGATGATAAAAGCTATCTGCTACTTCTAGAGTAGTTCTAGTCCTACCTGGGCCTGGAGTGAGTTTATTGCACATGTACCATCAGCACTTCATGTTCTTGTGTGCCTGCTTCATGTAGAATTTACTTTCTCTGTTAACCTTCCTGTGATCCAACTACTCTCACTGTGCATCTAAGACTGCTTACAATTTCTCCCTACACCTTTTCTGTATATCAAGCTTGTTGTAGGTTCTCCTTTACTACTTATAAATACTTTAATCTTTGCTAAATTTACTTTGAGGCCTCTTGATTCCAGGTTTTGCTTCCTTATTTGGAATATTTTTTCTAACTCTCCTAGAGATTCAGCTGTAAGAACCAGGTCACCAGCATAATGAAGGCAGCTGAACATGAACTCTTCTGCTATGGCTTGAAAAAGTATAACGAAGGGAAGAGAGCCAAGGACTAACACTGGCACATCCTCTACTCTCCTGCTGAATTCATCATTATACTTATGACCAAATCTCACCTTATTGACCACAACCCTATATTTGGCTTGTACGTCTCTCACAAGCCATTTGTTTACTCCTTGCTTCCTCAGTTACTATCTGATCACAGAGTGAGGAACTCAATTGAAGACCTTTGCTAGTCAACAAATGCTAGGTATAGAGAC
Organism: Octopus bimaculoides; assembly: GCF_046866305.1. Classification (NCBI taxonomy): domain Eukaryota; kingdom Metazoa; phylum Mollusca; class Cephalopoda; order Octopoda; family Octopodidae; genus Octopus; species Octopus bimaculoides. The sequence continues at coordinate 4,000,010 of NC_142932.1, read as the reverse complement.
TTATTCCTGACTAAATACTCTTCATGCAGCTGTCTCATTGAGAAGATGGCATCAGCAGTGGTTTCTTTTACAGGTCCCCCATCAAAAAAAGCAAACAACATTGCATGTAGGTTAATTCTAATCAGTTGTGCCATAACATTTTCTTTAATCTTCATAACCTGGTCAAATAATTTAAAGCTTCTCTAGTTACTTATCTTTTAGTGCCTTTGAACTTTTAGCAAGTCTGTGTGACAGCTTGGTCAAATATCTTCTACTATATCATCATCATCATCATCATCATCGTTTAACGTCCGCTTTCCATGCTAGCATGGGTTGGACGATTTGACTGAGGACTGGTGAAACCGGATGGCAACACCAGGCTCCAGTCTGATTTGGCAGAGTTTCTACAGCTGGATGCCCTTCCTAACGCCAACCACTCAGAGAGTGTAGTGGGTGCTTTTATCTTCTACTAAATATCTTCTACTAAATATCAGTTGACTATGAGGATGTGTCCTTCTTGAAATGTTAGGTTATTGATGTCAGTGTTTTCATTGATCATAAATATATGAACAAGATACCTTTTGTGCATCTTTGTCTTCTGTTTTCTGTATTTCTTTCACGCATTCTATTTCTCATGTTCTATTTTATGTATATAATTATACATGTAGGTGCAGGAGTGGCTGTGTAGTAAGTACCTTGCTTACCAACCACATGGTTCTGGGTTCAGTCCCACTGCGTGGTACCTTGGGCAAGTGTCCTCTACTACAGCCTCGGGCCGAGTGGATTTGGTAGACGGAAACTGAAAGATGCCCGTCACATATATGTATATATATATATATATATATATATATATATATGTATGTGTGTATGTGTTTGTGTGTCTGTGTTTGTCCCCCCAACTTCACTTGACAACCGATGATGGTGTGTTTATGTCTCCGTAACTTAGTGGTTCGGCATAAAAGACCAATAGAATAAGTACTAGGCTTACAAAGAATAAGTCCTGGGGTCGATTTGCTCGACTAAAGGCAGTGCTCCAGCATGGCCGCAGTCAAATGACTGAAACAAGTAAAAGAGTAAAGAGTAGTAGCTGCTACTTTACTGCTTTGTCATTGTCAAAGTTGATGGATGAACTATTATTATCATCCTCATGCAGATATATATATATATATATATATATTTAAAATACAGAGATGCCTGTAATAGGACATCTAACCCGCTAGAAAGAGCAGCATATATATATATATATATATATATATATATATATATATATATATATATGTATATATATATATTTATATATATATATATATATATATATATATATATATATATATATATATATATATATATATATATATATATATATATATATATATATATATATATGTATTGTGAATAGCAAACTGATGTTGAAGAGGAGTTAACCACTTTATAATGCATGCATCCTTCAGTGTGGTTATATGGTACTTTGAACTTGCTTGATGTTTACTCCTATTTGTTTTTGGTGTGAAATTTTCTCCATTCCAAAATTCAATAAATGGCTTTCTTAGGGGTTTGAACATGCCCAAAGCATATTTGAACTGGTAGCAAATTTGTGTTTATACACGTCACTGCTTGGCATTTCTATTCTGTATTTTATCAAGAGCAAGCCACCAATTAGTACAGCTAGTCACTGTGCAATGACAGGAATATAATAAGAAATATCCACTTTAATTTGTTGCATTTCCCTTTCCAGTTCTTGATGCTGAAGAGGGGATAACCACCCCAAAATGCATATATCTATTTGTCTGGTTAGAGGGTACCATGAACTGACTTGGTGTGCTTGCAACTATTTGTCTACAAAGAGAAATCTTCTCTATGACAAAATGCAGAGAATGACTTTCATACAGGTTGGTATATACCTCATATATATTTGAACTGGTAACAAGTTTGCATATATATATAGAAAAAAATTAAGGTACTCAGAAATCTGGATGTCTGTACATTTACAGATTTTTATTAATGTCACATATTAAATAAAGCGCTTTTCACCTAATCGTGTAGGATTTTCAAATTGTTTTCCCCACAAAAAAAACAATTTGAAAATCCTACACGACTAGGTGAAAAGCGCTTTATTTAATATGTGACATTAATAAAAATCTGTAAATGAACAAACATCCAGATTTCTGAGTACCTTAATTAATTTTTTTCTATATAATTTCTGTACATCAGCTCCAAACCTTCCAATATATATATATATATATATATATACACACACACACACACACACACACACACACATACATATATATAGACATATATCATCATCATCATGATTATCTTTTAATATCCATCTACTATGCTGACATGGGTTGGATGGGTTGTCAAAATCCAACAAGTCTGAGTACTTCATTGCACTCCAGTCTCTGCTTTGGTATGATTTTCATGCCTGAATGCTCTTCCTTTACAAAGTGCATTGGGTGCTTTTTTTTCTACGGTACCAGCACAAGTGAGGCTGCCATGTAGCTCATAAAGTTAAGATCCTCTTCAACTGAGCTGGGTTCTTATCAACTAGCTTTATGATAGGTGATGAGAGATGAATGTGTGAAAGGAGCCAGAAACAAGTTTCTCACCGCAGAGGAGCTGCATGGCTACTTGCATTATAGGAAAATAGGAGGGGAGCAACCAGAGTGGAGTGGAGAGAAATATATAAGAGTGATGAGGAAGTATCAGAGTGGACCCTCAAGGTATATGAAAGGGAATATAAGTGAGTGGGTACAAACAAAAAGTATGTCTTGGTAGAAGTTGCAAGAGTGTATGGGAAAAATAAGGAAGGGATAGAAATGGAGTAGGAGTGAGGGGTAAATATAATAAATGATGAACATGGGTTGGAGGGTGACTGATGGTAAATATGAATTGGGGGGAGACAGGAATGAGTAGGTGATGACCATCAATATCAGGAAGAGTTGTGGGGTGGATGTAGTGAATAGTGGACAAGAGTAGAGGGGTAATGGATCACAGGTGTGAGTTGAAGTGAAGGTGGGAAGGTTGGCAAAGACTGATAGTACAAAAAAAAAAGGGTAGAAAACAGTATGATAATTATAATAATAATAATAATATTAATAATAATAATAATAATAATAATAATAATAATAATAATAAATAATAATATTAATAATAATAATAATAATGATAATAATAATGATAATGATAATAATAATAATAATAATAATAATAAATAATAATAATAATAATAATAATAATAATAATAAATAATAATAATAATAATAATAATAATAATAATAATAATAATAATAATAAATAACAACAACAACAATAATAATAATAATAATAATAAATGACAATGATAAAAATAAAAATAATAATAATAATAATAATAATAATAATAATAATAATAATAATAATAATAATAATAATAAAGCAAGATGACATGTGGAATGTCTGAAGAGAGACATGCATAGAGCATAGGATGAATGAGAAGCGTATAATAGTAGAGAGAGAGAAGAATAGTTTGGTTGCATAGAAGGGTGATTCAATCTAAAATATTAGTGAAAAAGGATGACTCTATGAATGAAGGATCAATATCAATTGAAATGGTTTCAACTAGTGAGAAAGATAACAGGTATCACAGAAAAAGAGAGTGAAATGTGCAGTTCTGATTTCAATTAAAACAATAGAATATGTCAGTTAAACACACTAGGTGATGGGGAAGGTTTGAAGGAGAAATTGTTTGAAGGGCTCAGTATGTGTGTATTGTGTAGGCATGTACATACACACACACACATATCAGGGGAAGTGAAAAATTATTATAAAGCATATTTTACATGGCAACAATGTAATGGAAAGTACAAGGAATATCAATGCAGTATTGTGGGATAGGACAATATGCGTAAGCCAGTCAACGGTGGTTTGAGAAATTCTGAGCCAGATACTACAGCCTAGAAGGTGAGATTCATCCTGGAAGAACTGTAGAGCTCGATGAGGATGTCCTACAAACACTGGTGGAACAAAATCCCTTCGGAACTGTTAAGGAACTAACAGAGAAGCTTGGATTTAGTCATTCAACCATTCATCGACACCTGTGTGCCATCAGAAAAGTCAGCAAATTGGGTCAACAGGTTCCTCACAAACTTTCTGAGTCTAATTGCATGCAGAAGATTGAATGTGTACTCTTCTTTGCTATCACATCTCACGAATGAACCGTTTTTTGGGACTGAATAGTGACTGGTGACGAGAAATGGGTTCTCTATAAAAATGCCAAGTACCAAAGACAGTGGGTATGGAAAGGAGAAACACCAGGACCCTCGGCTAAAGAAGGTCTTCATTCACATAAGGTGTTGTTATCTGTTTGGTGGGATATGAAATGTTTAGTCCACTTTGAATTTTTAAACCCAATCCAAACGATAACAAAAGAGATCTACTGTGAGCAGCTTAAGTCAGTGCTAGAAGGAAAATGACCATCTTTGGTTTCAAGACAAAAGGTGTTCTTCCATCAGGATAATGCTCAGCCACATACAGTGAGGATGACATTCCAAAGGCTGGAGTAGTTTGAATGGGAAACGATGCCCCACCCATCATATTTGCTGGACATTGCCCCATCTGGTCATCATTTATTTTGCAGTCTTCAAAATCATTTGGACAGAAAAAATATGAATTCTGTAGACGAGGTCAAAAGAGTACTGGAGGAGTATTTTTCGTCACAGACAAGTGAATTTTGGAAGAGAGACTTTGCAAGTCTACCAGAAAGATGGAAGAGCATTGTAGAAAATGAAGGAGAATATATTTTAGATTAAAAAAGAACTTTGTTTATCTTAATTTTGAAAAATAAAAGAAGTATAAAAAAACTGCATTATTTATGGGATCACCCAATACACACACACACACACACACACACACACACACACACACACACACACACATAGTGAAGGTGCATGGCTTAATGGTTAGGGCATTCAGCTCATGATCATAAGGTTGTGAGTTCAATTCCTGGTGACACATTATGTCCTTCAGCAAAATACTTAATTTCATGTTGCTCCAGTCTACTAAACTGGCAAAAATGAGTTGTACCTATAATTTAAAAGGGCTAGCCTTGTCACATTCTGTGTCACGTTGAATCTCCCTGAGAGCTACGTTAAGTTTACACGTGTCTGTGGAGTGCTCAGCCACTTGCGTGTTAATTTCATGAGCAGGCTGTTCTGTTGCTCAGATCAACTGGAACCCTCATCATCATAACAAATATATATATATATATATATATATATATATATATATATATATATATATATATATATAGGGAGTGTCATTGTACCAATAAAAATTAAAATAAATACATGCACTGGTTCAATACCACTTTTTTATTTTACCAACAAACCATTCAATGGCTTCTTTAATGTGTTGATTGAACAATCGATTGTAACATGCAAATGTAAAGAAAGCAATCTTAACCCCTGTGATGGAAAGATTTATTGAAAAAAAAGGAGGTAATAGAAAGAATAATAGCACTGTGAAGGATTCAGAAGAACTTGCAAAACCTCTGTGTAGCTCCTACAGTCTCTGTGTGGGGTAAAGCATCTCTGATGTTTATTTCACCTTCAGACAGAGTGAACAGTACTGGGATGGAGGTAGAGGTGACAGAGGAGATGATGATGAATGATATCAGGAGTGAAGGAAAGAGAGGGTTGGAGACAGAAATGGTGAAAGGGTGGGGTTGTAGGTGTCCCCATTCATGAGTTGGGTCTGTTTATGTTCCATGCAAGCACAGGCTGGATACTCTGACACAATGGTCATTCCTCAAGTGCTCTGCTTGCTACTTCCAGAAATGGCTCTGATGAAAGTAGCATTAATTTTCTTAGGTCGTTCAATTTACCTCAATTCATCAACTGAGTAAATAGACCAACTGAATAAACCTATCAATAATGTACTTATAATGATTTCTGGATACAGCTGTGAGCCAAATTTGTTCTATGAAAGGAATTATATGTAATGACCATTATTTCTAACTTGTTACTGATTGATATATATTTATATATATATATATATATATATATATATATATATATATACCCAGGAGTCCGCCAAATACCACTGAGTAACCATCTGGCAACATGTGGTCATCAAACTTTTATTATATTTCCATTCCATAAACTTTACAACCGGAATGAAATTGAGAGAAAATGCAAAGAAAAGGACTTTATTAAGAAATTCAAACCCACTCTTAACAAACAATGATTAAATTTATCCTACTTGGGGTTTAAAGATCTTATCCCTATAACTAAAACACAAAAAATCTCTCAAATGTCATCATTTCTAAAAATAGCCAAACACCTACTGGGGTTCGAAAAACTTATCCCTATAACCAAAACACAAAAGATCTATCAAATGTCATCATTTCTAAAAATAAACTTGGCATCAACTCTAAAAATAGCCAAACACATACTGCTGCTGTTCAAAGGAATTGGTATAAAAGACAGAATACCAGCCAGTCTATTACAGTCTGTCATACCGGCCATGATGAAATACCACAAGGTATAGAAAATACGTATTCGCCTTTATATATTTATATATTTATATATTTAATCCTTTATATTGAACACTCAATATTTCATATATTCAATAAGACATATTCCATATATTCAATAAGACATTCAATACTTCATTTCATTGTACCATCCATCTTTTTTTATATTATATATTATATGTTCCATATTCTATATCCCACATAAATTTTACAAGAATATAAATAAAAAATATAAAAAACAGAGTTGGAACTCTTTTAAATAAAAAAATGCATATATATATATATACATATATATATATGCCTATATGTATGTATGATGTATGTATGTATGTATGTATGTATGTATGCATGTATGTATGTATGTATGTATATGTCTGTCTGTCTGTCTGTTTATCAATCTAGTATTTTAAGATCTTATGTAATTTTGGCAAATTTATCTGTTAAAATGAGCTATCGATGTTATTTTCATTTTTGCATAATTTAGATTACAATTTATTCACTGCACCTCGTATGTATGTATATATATATATATATATATATATATATATATATATATATATATATACATATATATATATGAATACGCACTCACACACACACACATACATCCTTTAAGTTCGTTTATGCTAAGCATTTGTGAGTGGGCATATAAAGGCTTCTATTTTCTTATGTCAGCTGCAGCCGAATATCGCCTGAAGAAATAATCACATGAACTATGGTTCATCTGATGTCCATGGATACTACAGACTGTACTGCAATCATCTCAGGGATACAGATTATGATCTTATGAAGCATGTGATTCATGGAAATGCACATAACGCTGCATTGAAATATTTACAAATTCCATCCATGGATTATTATTATTGTTATTATTATTATTATTATTATTATATATGTACATGTGTGTGTGTGTGTGTGTGTGTGTGTGTGTGTGTGTGTGTGTGTGTATGTGCATGTGTCTAAATTCATATTTGTGATGTATAAGGAATTTCATATATATTATATATGTAGCTGATTGAATAGTTAAGCTGTTTCTTGTTTGATCTCATATAGGATTCGACCAAGTTTAAAATACTTAAAATACTTTTTCTACCAGTCATACATTAGTATCAAAAGTGCAACCCTGAAGCACGATGTTTCTCTTAACTTGTAAAATACTAAAAGACAGCTAGACATCACCCCATCAATTCTTAAATCACAAGAAATTTCAGGTTTCCACCAAATGGAAGGTACAAAATATCATAATTCTTAAGTTTTACCCTTTAGCATTCAGACTTCTCTGTCAAATGCTTGCCTTCTTATTCACATTGGTTTGAATTAATCATGCGTTATCTTGTAACTTTGAGATTTTGATAATGTGATTGTTTTTATAATGGCATTGTAAGGCAGGTGTGAGAGGCCAGATCTGACCAGTTTTAACATAAAACAGGTTGAAAATTTGGATCAGATATGGCCTGTTTAAATGCTAAAGGGTTAAATTAACCGGTTGTGGAATCATACGTTAAACAACAGGAATTCTCCCATGTGTGGAATACATGTGGGAATCAATCTTGCATTACTGTGTGGAACTAACGGTATGGTACTTTCATCACAAGCACTGGAGTAAACATTTCAAAGACCCGGTTACATTGCAATGGCATTTCATGTTGAAAGAGGGGTGTGTGGGTGTCTTTGATGAGGGAGCATGACACACTTATGGGTTGTTCATCTGCTTTGGCCTCCTGCTTTGCTACCCAATCCTCATCTGTGGTTCCAAGTAGCTGTTTGCATGCAATAGTGGCTACATGCCAGTGAGCCACTTCAACTGGTGGGCAAAACCAGGTGAGAGTAACCAATGGATATGTAACACTTGGTGAGTTAGGACTCGCCTACTTATGCATGTGAAGACTAGTTCTGGTGGAATCTATGAAAGAAACTGTTATGGTCCAAGAGAAAGAAAGGTGACTGTAGCAAAGTAAAGTGGAGTGATGAGAGCAAGATGAGGCAAACAAGCTATCTTGGTTATCCACAGCAATCTATTTCCATCCTCACTTGTCTTTACCCAGTCTTGCCACAGAATTGAAGATGGTCATGGATGAGACAGTGAAGCTGACAGTGCACAACTCTTCTTCACTTTATACAAAGTCACTGTGCAGGTCATCTGTTGTCTTTCACTCAGGATGATTAGATGATCCTTGATGTTCTGATGGACAAATGTGCATATTTATAGAAAAAAATGAAGATCTCCATATGACTTTACAACAAGTGTAACAGCATAAGCATTAAACAGTGGGGTTACTCACACAAGAAATATACTAAGATATTTCAAAGACTAACATCAAGTGGGCAGACATTCCACTTCAGCAGCTAGAGGGTTCTATTGTTGATTAAATCAATGAGTATGCTAAGGCCAGAAAAAAGAGTTTCAAACTTTGAGAATGATAATTGTTAATGTCAGACATCTACATACAATTGGTGACATAAGATAGCATTTTCACTAGCATTTATGAGCATTATACTTAAAGCATATATACTGTTGAAAATCTTCTAAACTGCAGCATTCATCTTGAGAATTGGAGCCTGGTGCAGCCATCTGGCTCACCAATCCTCAGTCAAACCGTTCATCATATATACATATATATATATATATATATATATATATATATATATATATATATATATATACTCAAGTAAGTACATAAATGTGAAACAAGGTGGAAAAAAATACTACTCGAATATTGGCGGTAGAGTAATACGGATTACTATTAAAGCTGCCAAAACATCTCGAATATACTGATATTTTTGTGTTTTGCAGCTTTAATAATAAAGTACATATATATATATATATATATATATATATGTACTTTATTATATGTATATATATATATATATATATATATATATATATATATATATATGTATATATGTATATATATATATATATATATACATATATATATATATATATATATGTATGTATGTATGTATGTATATATATTGTTGGTATTATACAAAAGTGTCGTAAGTTCAAAACATTGCTTTTTCAGAAAACGAAAAAATAGTTTCACCATTCCATTTCTTTTTACATTAGCAACAGTTTCAGTGCAGCAATAATACTTTGTTGGGTGCATAAAATTGTAACTCCGCGCATGTATGATATTTTCAGTCAGAAATATTTTTGCAAAACTGTTGCAAAATTTTTGAAAAATGCTAAACCGTTGTACTACACTTCCACAATTTTCATATTTTGGCATCTGAAGCAGCTGAAGATACAATAGTCTGAACAAAATTAAATATTAAAAAAAAAAAAACACTTTCGGCCAAATTTGGACATATGACAGTTTAACATAATAACAACAATATATTTATATATATATGCACACACATAAATACACATATACACACACACACATGCACACATGCATACAAATATGATTTCATATGTATCATTCTTTTTATGCCTACTTTACACTGGGTGCATTTTACACTCATTAGATCTAGTGTGGTCACCTTGTGAGTTGCAAGACTAAAATGCCTCTATTGAGATGAAGAATTAGACATAAAGTTGTTGCTTTATATAATGTGTTTAGGATCTACATTATGCTTCCACTACCTCAGTTATATACAAATAGGATCACCTAGGTAGAAGACACTATCGTCTATAGCTAGGGATCCTCCTATGTGCACTTTGGGTTTTATTATTCATGCACATCTGCCACATACCAGATCTGCTTTCTCTTTTAAATTGTCCATGATTCCATTGTACTTCTTGCTTGTCCACAGCTTACATTGAGCATAATTTCTATTTACTCATTTTCTACATAATATTGAGCAATAAGGTCTTGTCATTTTTCTTATAAATATTTGCCTTTGCTAAGTTGACTTGAGGCCCTTTGATAACAAATTTTGTTTCCATACCTGGAATTTCATCTTCAATCTTATTTCTTTATTGCCCACAAGGGGCTACACACAGAGGGGACAAACAAGGACAGACAAACGGATCAAGTCGATTATATCGACCCCAGTGCATAACTGGTACTTATTTAATCGTCCCCAAAAGGATGAAAGGCAAAGTCGACCTCGGCGGAATTTGAACTCAGAACATAATGGTAGACGAAATACTGCTAAGCATTTCGCCTGGCGCACTAACAATTCTGCCAGATCACCGCCTTCAATCTTACTAGAGAGATTCAGCTATAAGAAAGGAGGTCAACAGTATGTAGGAGTTATAAGGAGTTTCTATGTGCATCTAATCTTAAATTCCTCTGATATGGGTTGGAAGACTATGATAACTCGAAGGAGACTGAGCAATAAAGCTTTTCAGATTCCTATTTGCACATAAAATTCATTGCTGTACTTGTTGCCAACTCTCACTTCACTGACAGCACCCATGTGCATGGTCTGCATGGCTCACAAAAATCATTCTTCTACTCCTAGCTTCCTCAGAGGACTCTGTTGAAAGCTTCCCCTATGATGACAAATGCCAAATGTAAACATGGCGGAAACTAAGAACTTCTGCTGTTGTTTCAGTTGGAAAATGGCATCAGAGGTATCTTTTACTAGCACAAAAGTAAACTACAGTTCATATAGATTAATATCCTCCTTAATCAATTGAGTTATAACTCCTTCTGTGATTTTCATGACCTGATATATAAATTTGATATCCCTGTAATTACAACTTTTTAAGGCATCTCCTTTACCATTGTAACATTTATCTATGGTACTGTTATGCCAGCCATTGGATGTAACATCATCATGTACAACCTGATCAAACATATGGGTGAGTAGCCCATGTTCTACTCTACCTTATATTTTAAAATCTCTGCCATAACTCCTGACTGAACAGAAGCTTTTAATGTCTTCTTATAAAATCATGCATTTTTATATATACATACATATATATATGTGTATGTATGGACTGGTGTGCTTACACGAATACTATGGACATTTTTACTCCCTTACTTTTACTCCCTCCTCTCACTTAGTGGTCATTCTAATAGCTCTTTTGTCTTAATAACGGTCAACCACACGGTCATTTTCATAGCAATTTTCAATGGCCAGATAACTGAAGAGATGGCGGCATGGGTCTCTGCCCTGGCCTCTGAAACTCAGAGTTTTATCATGGCTACCAAATAATTGTCACATTATTTACAGACAAATTCCTCTATTTACATAATATCGAGGTCTCTTTCTTTCTTTTGTTGTCCTTTCTATCAATACATACATACATATATATATATAATTTGCTTCTTCGCAATGAAAACCGGTTAGAAAAAATCTTTATTAAATTATGCTTCCAGTTCAGCATTCTGGCTTTTTTTCATTTTCCTATATATATATATATATATATGAGTGGTTGGCGTTAGGAAGGGCATCCAGCTGTAGAAACTCTGCCAAATCAGACTGGAGCCTGGTGTTGCCATCCGGTTTCACCAGTCCTCAGTCAAATCGTCCAACCCATGCTAGCATGGAAAGCGGACGTTAAACGATGATGATGATGATGATGATATATATATGCTACTAGCATTAATACACTTCAGGGTGCAAGGTAAAAGAGAAAAACAGCTGACAATATACCACCTGCATTGACCATTGACCTGTAATCCCCATGCTTGCAACATCTGTGGCCTCCTTTGCAAATTGTTGGTGGGACTTAAATGTCACATTCGACATGAGCATTATGACTGACAAAGAAAGAGTATATTGTCGGAACCTCATATATCGAAATTGATGGGAGAGTCCTCTGATTTTCCATATATTGCTAACAGAGAGATGAGTCACTGCTATCTCAAGCAGTTGAGCTTCCATATCACTGATAAGATTGAGGAAGACTGAAATCATATGATCTGGATTTGGTGGGGAGTTATCTCCCACTGGCAATATAAACAAACAAGCAGGCATTCTGCACCGAGAGCCTATATAAGAGTTTCTCTCATCATAAATACAGCATTAAAGTTTGTTCTAACAGAAAATTTCTGTTTAAGTAGAAATAGATACTACTTCTCAATGTTTACATATATGTATGCATATATATATATATATATATATATGTATGTATTTATGTATATATATATCTAAATCTCTCTCTCTCTCTCTATATATATATATTTATATATATATATATATATATATATATATATATATATATATATATATATATATATATATATATATATATATATATATATATATATATATATATATATATATATATATATATATATATATATATATATATATATATATATTATATGTGCGTGTGTGTGACTGTATGTATATATATTTATATATGAAATCATGAATATGTATTATATATACAAGGTGCAGATGTGCCTGTGTGGTAAAAAGTTTGTTTCCCAATCACATGGTTTTGGAATCAGTCCCACTGTGTGATACCTTGGGCAAGTGTCTTCTATAGCCTTGGGCCAACCAAAGCTTTATGAATTGACTTGGCAGACTGAACTGAAGGAAGTCTGTTACATATATATATATATATATATATATATATATAAACATATGTATATACATATTATATACATATACGTACACACACATACTATATATATTAGTGTGTGTGTTTATATATATATATATATATATGTATATATCTACAACAATCTCAGCCTCATGTGATAATACATCTATCTGTTGTTTACACACCCGTCTTCGTCTTTTGTTGTTTTGTAAATTATCACTATATATATATATATATGTATGTATATATATATATATATATATATATATATATATATATATATATATATATATATATATATATATATATATATATATATATATATATATATATATATATATATATATATATATATATATATATATATATATATATATATATATATATATATATATATATAGGTGCAGCAGTGGCTGTGTGGTAAGTAACTTGTTTACCAACTGCATGGTTCCAAGTTCAGTTCCACTGTGTGGCACTTTGGGTAAGTGTCTTCTACTATAGTCTCGGGCCATCCAAATCCTTATGAGTGGATTTGGTAGATGGAAAATGAAAGAAGCCCGTTGTATATATATATGTGCATGTGTGTGTGTGTATAAATGTTTGTGTGTCTGTGTTTGTCCCCTTACCATTGCTTGACAACCGATTTTGGTGAGTTTACATCCCCATAACTTAGCAGTTTGGCAAAGAGTCCAATAGAATAAGTATTAGGCTTACAAAGAATAAGTCCTGGGGTCGATTTGTTGGAGTAAAGGCAGTGGTCCAGCATGGGCACAGTCAAATGACTGAAAGAAATAAAAAGAATAAAAAAAAAGAATATATATAGCGTATATCTGTGTCTTAGTGTGTGTTTCTCTTCAACTACATGCTGGATTTGAGCACAGGTCTACACCAGCTGTATCATATGCCAGATTAAGACTCTGTGTGTGTGTGTGTGTCTTCAGTTAGATATATATTCAACAAGAAATGTAGGCACATGTTGTCAGTGTTGGGGCATGTTCTCTCAAGCATGAGGTAACAAAAACTATTCAATGGGTTCAGATAGTGAAAGCATAACATGGCAACCAAGCCATCTTTCAGTGTTTGATGTACCAGGAGGGCTACGTGCTACTTGATTCCAAGCAGATGTGTGACTTTTTCAGTGACATGTAACTAAATTCTTCCGGACAGGTTGGAGACATTGATCCATTTTAGCCTCTATTCTGATGGCCTGTTGTGATGCTCTCAAATGAGGAAGCAGACTACTTACTGTGAAAGGATGATAACTGCTGAGGAAATATAAGAAGCAATGGTTGGCTGCCTGAAGCAATTGCTGTTGGTGGATGGACTGCACTATGAGCATTATATTTATATGCACCAAACTTAGTTGGTTATGTTTCAGCAAATGTCTACTGCAACTGGCATCAGAACAGGAGAATTTCCAGAGCTGCAAAACTAGGTATAGTGTTGCTGCTGAGAAAGGACTCAAACAATGGAGGTGATTTTTAACAACTTCAGGCCTGTAATTCAGCTAAATGCAGAGATTTTAGCCAAGGTATTAGCTAAGAGTTGGCACTTGTCATCAATAATCTAGTAGGTAAAGTACAGACATATGCCATCCCAAACAGATCTATCTACAACAATCTCCACCTCATGTGAGATATCATAGAAAGAACGGATAAAGAATCTGGCCCTGATCAATTTAGGTTAGTCAAAAGCTTTCAATAAGGCCAACTATTAATACTTACCAGCTACCTTCACTATAGTTCATTTTGCTCCCATCTTCAGAGGTTGAATCACTGCAATGTATAGTGACATATGCTCGGAGGTTAAAGTAAATGACCCTGTATCAAAACTATTCAATATCTTGTGTTTTGTCCACCAATGATGCTTTCTTTCTCCACTTCTGTATGTGCTGGCACTTGAGCCACTACCACAGAGGTAAGAGGTTTTGTGGAATACCAGCATGAACAAGGTTGCGGGAGAGTAGTGCTGGTAAATTAAACACATTGAGGTGATTGACAGTATTCTCAGGGAATGACAAGTGAAAAAATTAATCATGAAAAGTCAGTGGGCCAATAGTTCAATACCTGGAAAGGGAAGTCTATGTCATCCTACAATGCTGTGGGGTACTGGACAAATGGATGGGTTAAACTGATTGGAGTCTGGTTTGGTTTAAACCTTCTAGTAGTCAACTCAAGTGAGGTGATGAGCAAGGTTATCTGTCTCTCCTAGTAAAGGACTGAAAGAACTTACTTTCTCACAGCTTGTTTTTTTGACAGAACTGCAGTCCTAGATCTCAGGAGACTAGATATATAGGACCAAGAGACTAGTCAGAGACTCACAGGCCTCTGCTGACAATGTGGTCACTGGAAGTTCCGCTAGTGTTCTATAATGGATTAGTGATGAAATGAGCAGTGACATCCTTGGGAATTAGCTGGTTGGTCTGTTCTGGAGGACTTTTAGGCTGGGTCCATGGATAATTTCCAGAAATCTCTGACCTGGCATTGCTACTGAGAATATTGCCAGTTCTCAATAAACTCTACAGGTATGTTAATGAAGAGAATTGTGCTTGTCTAAGATGTGCACAGAATAACAAAACTGCCCTGCATGTGCTTGTGCAATTTCTGAACATTGTTCACACGTGGGGTTATGTTACACACTTGCTGCTGCATGTAGGACAGATCTTGCTGTTGGCTGACTCCACTGGGAATATCTGACTCCTTTGTTTGACTGGCAAGGAAAGGCAATTTTCTTCTATCTAGTGGCTATGGCAAAAGCAGTTATGTGGTGGATGAGACTGATAGGACTGAAGAGAGACACTTTCCTCTTCAGCTGAGTCCCCATTGACTTTCCTAAGTCTCATCTGAAAAGGAGAGTGAGGGTTGAGAGGTAAATTTGTTGAAAGGTGGGTGAATATAGCAAGGATAGTTCAAAGGAGTGGGCCTACACTAAGTTGGTGCCTGCAAATTGGGGAGTATGGATGAAAGAGAGGTTCCTCCTACTGGTGCTCTTGGTGTTTAGGGTAGCCTAGGATCTGTGAAAGTTTCCTACCATACTTCTATTTGGGAAATTTGTATGTATAAATTTCTCTTTAACTGTTATTGTTTTTATTGTTTACATGTATCTATGTAAATATCTACTGTTCTTTTGCCTATGTATTATCCTATATATCTTCGACTCCAAAAGAGTTCAAGAGAGTATCATTATTACTATTATTATGGTGGCTAGCATCCTGGCAAAACAATTTTAGCTTCACCTCTGGAAAATTTGTCAACTGATTTACATTTACACCCTAAATTTTAATGTCTACTACTGATTTTTGTATGATTGTGAAGAGGAAATGATCTGCTAACTGTTGGGGAGTTCTTTTTTTTGGATATAGTCCCCTAATTTATTGGGGTGTTTTTTTTAATATAAATTTTGTATCAGTTGGAAAACTTTGTTTACCTTTCAGATTTCCATTATGGATTCAGTTGAGAGAAGAAAGTACAGCAATTAGAAAGGGGGAGACAACTGGAAGAGAATGACACTGACATTATAAGGGAGAGAGAGAGAGAGAGAGAGAGAGAGAGAGAGAGAGAGAGAGAGAGACACCATGCAGCATTGTCACTGAAACAAATCTGTATCATTTGATCACTAAGCAGATGACAAGAGCAACAGTAACAACAGCATGAACAGCGACAGCAGCAGCAGTGATGACAATAAAAACAAAAATAATGAAAGAAGGATGGTGATAGCAGCAGCAGCAGCAGCAGCAAAAAAAACAGGTAACAATAACAACTAAGCATACAACATTGTATTTCTAGAAGACAGCTAGTCACTAGGCTCTACATTCACTGGAACCCATTTAAGAGTTTAGTAAATGTCTTTCTCTGCTTCCCCTCAGCCAACAAAATAAGGAAGACCAGATTAGCTGGTATCCTCAAAGACAGAGGTAATTAACCTCTTCACTTCCTTTTCTCTGACCTAAATGGCTACTCTTAGAGTAGGTTGTGTAAATATTTGGGACCTGAATTCAGTTTGGAAGTGATGTAACTTGCTCAATGACCTTTGGTAGATAGATATAGATGTATCTACTATTAGTGAGACAAGAATTTCTGGAGCACATACCCTGGCATTTTTGATGTTTACAAGATTTTCTCATCCTGTAATCTGTCAGAATCAGGTGATAGAGTGGCAGTGCTGATCTGGAAATCCTTGAATCTTGAAATACAAGCAAACTTATGATCGAGGAGTGAATAGCAGAGAAAGTGGTGCCTTTAGATAGGTGACTGCTTATGCTTTGATTGCAGCATGTCATTTTGAATTTTCCAGGTGTCTAGAAACTTTCCTTGGAATGTATCACTCTTCAATACTAGTAGGGACTGAAGCTGTATTTTTTGAAGCATGATGGCATTGTGTAGGACTAGTACATAAGAGAAGGAGATGCATAAGTCTCAATCCCCAGTTTGGATGTTTTTGACTGTCCGGTGGATACCAACAAGATTTCTCTATGTACCAGTGTGGCACATTGCAGGTCATCCAGATGATATCTTGATAGTGTTTTCATCAGGCTAGTGGATAAGGACAGCATTAGGTGTTCACGGTCTAAACTGGTTGGTTATACAGACCACAAATATGTGATCTGCATTGTTGACTAAGGTGTCCTTACCTGCAGGTAAAAACTAATGAGATGAGATTGATGAGAAAGTTAAGAAGCAAATGATGTGGCAATTGAATCTCAAACAAAAGCATTTAGCATTTAGCATTTAGCAAGGGTATAGCAATAAAGAGAAGCAGACTGGAGGAGAATTTACTTAGCAATGAAGAAAAGGCATTGCAACTGACATGCTAGTGTCATGAATGGCCCTTGCCCATTTCTTCAACACGGAACCAAATACTGTGCTGTCAGTGCTTGGACACTAAAGCATGAAAGCAAGAAAGCTGTTCAATAAACCTGGAGGAGGAGGCATAACGTGGAAACAGAACCACATTCAGGTCTTTGACATAGCCCCGAACAAATGTGTTCTACTTTCCAGCATCATTTAACTCAAATTTTGGGGGCTGGTGGTGAGTTGGAGGTGGTAGTGGACTTCAGTTCATACCTTGACTACCTACTGCTGATCTTGGTGTAAGACACAATGGGTTTTGAAAGACATATAACAGCAGCTGAAATTTTGAAGGTGATGAGAAGTTGCTTAAGGTGCAAATCACCCAGGTTGGATGATTTGCATTTAGAATTTTACTCATACATGCCACAATTCTTTGGTGACATCTCGACAGAAATCTACTGCAAGTCCTTGGGGAACTCCTATATTTTTGAGCTGGGTCATGGTAATACTGCTGAGAAAGTAATTGACAAGTAGGTTGCAATCGACAACTTCCAGCCCATAACTCTGCTAAACACAGAGTTTAAGATTTTGGCCAAGGTATTGGCAAAGAAACTGGAAATTGTAGCCAGAGTTTTCATTTGGGAAGTGCAGACACATGCAATCTCAAGCACATTTATACACAATCTCCATTACATGTGATACATCATAGAAAGGGTGGGAAATCAAACTAGCTTTGGTGGGGCCCTAATCAATTTACACCACTCTAATATGTTCAACAAATCAACCACCATTATCAGTAAGCTGTATCTAGTTTTGCATTTTCAAAAGCTAGACAGCTGCTAGTTACAATAGCTCTGCCTTGGTAGTTAAGATAAATAGCCACCTCTTGGAACTTACTCAGTCTGTCATGGATGCCCCTCTTCACTTCTGTACATGCTAGCTCCCAAGCCACTGCTGCAGAAGCTGGAGCTGTTGAGGAGTTTCCCCTTTGAACCATTACAGTGAATGAGGATTATGTCACTGCCATGGTGTCAAATGTCACAGGAGTGGGCGGTTGACCCTATGTTGAAGGAATACAAGCCAGTGTTTTGAGCCGAAATAAATCGATACAAGTTGGTGGGTTCGTTTCTTGGTACCTAGAGAGGCAAGTCCATGCCGTTGGGTGGTGTTGTAGGGTGCTGGATCAATGGACCAGTTAAATTGCTTGGTAGTCTGTATGGTCCAAACCTTCAGACAAAGCAGAACTAGGATGAGGAGAAAAGCAAGGTGACCAGTCTCCTTAAAGAAAGCTATCCCTGAAAGTTTGTGCAAGAGTGGTGAATGCTTGTATTGCCTCACTGTTGTACCTTGCTCCAGTCTCTGTCTAGAAAAACTGGAGCACCTGATCTTCAGCTTTTTGTGGAAGGGATGTGTATCTCTGGTCAGGCAGTCCATTTGGTGCCACCTTTTTTGGTGTGGTGGGCTTGGCATGCTGTTGCTCCTGGGGTACAGGCATGAATTCTGATTGCCCCATCTGCAGAGATTCCTAGATGGTAAGCCAGTATAGTCCTTGTTTGTGAAGCACATCTTTCTACAACTCAATCTTCTTGACAGTGGTACAATCCTGGGTGAAGGAAAGACCAAAACAGGATGCATGGCACCTAGAACATTGTTAGATGCCCACTGAGATTGGTGCAAGTTCCAAGCCAGGAATCCATAGAGAGTTAGTGAAAGGGAAGACTGAGGATATTCTAGGCGATACTCTAGGTGTCAATGAGAATGAACTTGTTTGTCTGTTTTCAGAGAACATCCAGGCTGGAGATTCTAATGGGAAACTTTCAGAAATACCTAACCTGGCAGTGTTACTGGTGGAGTGCTTCCAGTAAAGGATTAAGTCTGCAGGCACAGAAGTGCTGTCAGACAAACTTGTCAGGGATACACACAGAGTGACAACACCGTTCTGCATGCACTCAGTCCGTGTCAAAGAATTATTGACTTGTGGAATCATATTGAACAGCCCCTGTTATGTGTAGGGTGCATTTGGCTATGAGTCAAGTCGTTCATGATAATTGCTCTTTGACTCCTTTAACCAGGCAGAGAAGTTAGTTTTCCTCTGCCCAGTGACTGTTGTGTTGTGGACAAGTTTCAAAGGTCTGAGGACAAACTTTTCCTATTTGAGGAAGTCCTTATTGACATTTTTAAGTTTCACTTGAAAAAGAAGCAGTTCACAAGTGTGTTTGTGTGTGTTTTTATTTTGTCTTTGAAAGCTAGCTGAGAGTAGCAAAAATGGCAAGAATGGATGAAACCTATCTAAGCCTAGGTCAGAGAATGATTGTTGAGGGTATTTGCCCCTTGGTGTTCAGAGTGATCTTGGACTTTTGGGGTTTTGGGATTGGTCTTAGACAGAGATCTACCTGTATCAGGAGTACTGTTTTATCATCAATTTTGTATGCTATGTACACCTGTATTGCACTTCCTTTTCTTTAATTAGATGTTATATGTAAATCCCTGCAAGTTATGTAAGCCTTTGTGGTTGTCTCTCATCTGTTACTCTGGTGGCAAATGAAAGAAATCAATATCATCATCATCATCATCATCATCATCATCATCATCATCATCATCATCATCATTATTATTATTATTATCATCATCATCATCATCATCATCATCTTCATCATCATCAGTCCTAACACAACTACTAGTCATCATCACCCTCCTCCACATCCCCTCCTCTGCCGTCTCCTCCTCCTCATTATCATCATTCTCATCATCATCATAATCATTATCATCTACAACTAACTACCATCACTTATTCATATTTATAATACTGTCAATTTTCCGAATCTGGAATCCATGCGGTGAATGAACAGTAATTAAAGGTCAAACCTCATCAAGTGTACCTTTTCGATTAACATCTTTTAATTAATATTTTTTTTCATTTATTTATTAGTTCAATCCATCTACATTTAATTCATCCCTTTTAATTTATTTATCCATTCATTTATTTATTTTACAAATTCCTTCAGCTGTCATGTTTCACCATTTATTCACCTGATACAATCTCATCTCATTGTCTTCTAATCATCTGTATATTTCATATATTTTTATTGAATATTTTAATTAAATTAACTCCTGCCCACAAAGCATTTCCTCTTCTTTCCTCCTTTTGTTTCTTTTCTTCCTTTTCCTCACCAACATCCCTTTTCTCACCCTTTGAGAGAAATCACACACGCACATATAAATACATGTCTTTAGTCATAACTTGCCTGATGGTACTGTTTGCATACAACTGAAAGAATCTGACTCATTGAAAATAAATATATTATGAATATCTACTATGATACTGAGTACAATCTCTTGATGTCATCATGAACGTATATGTATTATCATATATATATATCATCATCATTGACGACATCATTATCATTATCATCATCGCTTAACATCCACCTTCTATGCTGGCATGGGTTGGACGGTTTGGCAGGAGCTGACCAGGCAGAAGACTACACCAGACTTCTGTGTCTGTTTTAGCATGGTTTTTATGGCTGGATGCCTTTTGAAATACAAGTGCTATTCACTTTTGCTACCTAATTGGACTGGAGTAATGTGAAATAAAGTGTCCTGCTCAAAGACACAACATGCTGCTGGGAATCGAACTCATAACCTTATGATCATGAGTGAAATGCCCTTACCACTAAGCCATGTGTTGTCACAAAAAAAACAAAACACTCATACATTTATATGGATATATATATGACAGGCTTCTTCCAGTTTCTATCTATCAATCAATCTTATTCAAAAAGCTAACAGTGAACTTGCCATAGGGAGTAGAAAATATGTATTGAACAGTGCCCTACATCAAGGAAAAGTTGGAAGAGGAAAAATAAATATAAGACAGCAGAGTTTTACATCCTCCAATTAAAAAAAAACTGGCTTCAACTGATAAAGAATGCAGGACTACATGAACTGCATATGTGAACAAAAAGTACAAAGAAAGAGGAATGGAATGAAGAGAAATATTCTTGTTTTTTTTTTCATTTTACTTGTTTCAGTCATTAGACTGTGGCCATGCTGGGGCACCATCCTGAATTTATTGACCTCAGTACGTATCTCTTTTTAAAGCCTGGTACCTATTCTATCACCCAATTTTGCTGAACTGAAGATGTAAACACACCAACATCGGTTGTCAAGTGGTGGTGGTGGTGGGACAACATAGACACAAAGACACACACACACACGATAGGCTTCTTTTAGTTTCTATCTACCAAATCCACTCACAAGGATTTAGTCGGCCCAAGGCTATAGTAGAAGACACTCACCCAAGGTGTGCCATGTAGTGGGACTGAACCCAGAACCATATGGTTGGGAAACAAACTTCTTGTCACACACCCACACCAGTGACTAAGTAGGCAAAGCTGAGTGTGAGGTAAAGGGAAAAGATGAGGTGAAAGGAAGTTGGAGGGTGAGAAACGGTTTAATGAACTAAGACGAGGTACAGAAAGAAAAAAAACATTCATTTAAACCTGTCTGTGACATGGTGCCAAGTTCAATTATGAAACGTTCTCTCAATTTTGCCTTTGTCAGCTTCCATTCTTCTTACCTTCTGCCTCATTCCATACTTTTTATCTACTACCTTCTGAAACTCTTTCTCCTACCATTTCTTGTTTATGTACAAAGCTTATACATGAAGTGATCTTGTGTTCCTTATCAGCTGCAGCCAGTTTTTTTTTGTAACTTAGAGAGGATAGAAAACTCAGCTGTCTCTCATTAATTTCTCATCATTAATTTCTTTTCATTCAATTTTTTCCTGAAGAATGACTCTGACTTGTTAGATTTTCCACTTCACCTGGCAAGTTCACACCACACTTTTCATGGATTTTACTAGACACACACATTTGTATATATATCATCATCATCATCATCATCGTTTAAAGTCTGTTTTCCATGCTGGCATAGGTTGGACAGTTTGACTGAGGTCTGGAGAGCCAGTGGCTGCACCAGGTTCCAGTTTGGTCTGGTAATGTTTCTACAGCTGGATGCCCTTCCTAACACCAACTACTCCGAGAGTGTAGTGGGTGCTTTTTACATGCCACTGGCACAGGAGCCAGTCAGGCAAGCCTGGCATTAATCACGTTCGGATGGTGCTTTTTACATGCCACCTGCATGGAAGCCAGGAGGCACTGGCCACAGATATGATATTGGTTTTACTTGACTCAACAGGTCTTTTCAAGCATATCATATCACCCAAAACAGCAGGGCTATTCTTAACCGGGCCGGAAATGCTTGGCTGCAATCTCACTTTAGTTACTGGGTCTTTTCAATCACAGCATATCTCCAAAGGTCCCAGTCTCCTGTCATTGCCTCAATGAGGCCCAGTGTTTGGTCATGCTTCACCACCTCATTTCATGTCTTCCACAGGTTCCTTCTACAGTTAGGGAGTGGCACTTCCTCACACAGCTGTCTTCATTTATACGTAACACACGACCATACCAGTGCAGTCACCTCTCTTGCACACCATATTTGATGCTTGTTATGCCCAATATATATATATATATATATATATATATATATATATATATATAGATACATATATATACATATATATACACATATATATAAATATCTCATCATCATCATCATTGTTTAATGTCCGTTTTCCATGCGGGCATGGACTGGATGGTTTAACTTTGGACTGGTAGGCCAGATGGCTCCAGTCTGATCTGGCAAAGTTTCTACAGCTGAATGCCCTTCCTAATGCCAACCACTCCAAAAGTGTAGTGGGTGCTTTTTATGTGCCACCAGCATGAGAGCCAGTCAAGTAGCACTGGCAACTAGCACTCTTGAATGGTGCTTTTTACATGCCAATATATATATATATATATATATATATATATATATATATATATATATATATATATATATATATATATACATACATACATACATACAGGCCCATCTCTCTAACTTCACATATTAGCAAAGTCATGGAACGAATTGTCAGAAGGAGATTGATTGCGTTCCTAGAAGAAAATGACTTGCTGAATGAGACCCAGCATGGTTTCCGTCCAGGTAAAAGCTGCCTCACGCAGCTCTTGCAGCATTATGACTG
The DNA here is from genome assembly GCF_046866305.1 of Octopus bimaculoides. NCBI lineage: Eukaryota > Metazoa > Mollusca > Cephalopoda > Octopoda > Octopodidae > Octopus > Octopus bimaculoides. Next base: position 3,976,182 of record NC_142932.1, on the reverse strand, counting down.
GGTCCTGAAGCAGCTACTTGACCATTCAAATGTTGATGTGATATATCTCGACTTTGCAAAAGCCTTTGACAAAGTTGATCATGGCTTGATATGTCACAAGCTGCGAAACCTTGGCATAGCTGGTAAATTAGGAGAGTGGCTGCATGACTTCCTGAATGGTAGAAGTCAGACAGTTGCAGCCAATGGAGAACTATCTAGGGAAACACAAATATTGAGCGGTGTTCCACAGGGAACTGTTCTGGGGCCACTACTGTTCATAGTGGCCCTTCTGGACATGCCCACGGTCACTCGGAGAGCCACTGTCACTAGCTATGCTGATGACACAAAGATATCTCAGGCAATAAAGAATCCTGATGATATTGTAAGCCTGCAGAATGACCTAAATGCAATATATGAGTGGGCAGAGCAAAATAATATGCAGTTCAATGCAAAAAAATTTCAAGTACTGCGCTACAAGACCATGAGTACCTCCCAACTGGCATACACAGGGCCTGGAGGTACTGCAATCCCAGAACCACAAACAGTTAGAGATCTGGGCATCAACATGTGTAGTGATGCATCATTTCACATGCACATTATCAAGTTGACAGCAAGGTGCAGACAACTGGCGGGGTGGATACTGAGGACTTTCCGTACAAGGGATCAAAAAGTCATGTTGATTCTATGGAAGACATTTGTTCTGAGCCGCCTAGACTATTGCTCTCAGTTGTGGTCACCACACAGTGTTAAGCGGACAGCAGAACTCGAGGCAATTCAGCGGCACTATACAAAAAAGATCGCCACAGTCCAACAGATGAACTACAGGGAGCGACTGAAGGCACTAGGTCTCTACTCCCTGGAGCGCAAGCGGGAGAGATATGTAATAATATACATATGGAAAATACTGGAAGGACTGGTGCCAAACTTTGGTATCAAGTACTACAGGAATGCCCGCACGGGTCGCCACTGCATGGTGCCAAAGGTACCGGCCACTGCATCTCACATAAGAACGAGATACTGCAGCAGCCTCGGTTTCAGAGGACCTCAGCTCTTCAATGCCCTGCCAAAACATTTGAGAGACATGCAAGACATGGATGCGGAGGTCTTCAAGACAAAACTTGACGCTTTCCTCTCCACGATACCAGACGAACCAATGGCTCGTAATGAGACGCAGTTTAGGGCAGCTGTGTCAAATTCTCTTATACACCAGATGTGCCATCAAAACTCTTGATTGGACCATGTCAGGTGGGGGAGAAGAGCCATGCAAGGAACGTGAAAATCACAGTGGTGCACCAGCATGACCGCAGCCACTTGGCTGAAACACATAAATAAATAAATAAATATATATATCTGTGTGTGTGTGTATATACACACACACACACACACAGATATATATATATATATATATATAATTACAACAATATATATATATGCATATATATATGCATATATATATATATATATATATATATATATATATATATATATATATATATATATATGCATATATATATATTGTTGTAATCATGCAAAGTGCCTTAGGTCCAAAATGCTGCTTTTTCAGAAAATGTAAAAAATAGTTTCACCATTCCATAACATTTTTGAATTCTTGCATCTGAAGCAGCTGGAGATACGATAGTTTGACCAAAACAACTGGCTATTGCAAGCAAAAATAAATAAGGAAAAAAAAACACATTTGGCCAAATTTGGACATACAAGAGTTTAACATAATAACAATGATACATATATGTGTGTGCGTGCGTGTGTGTGTGTGTGTGTGTGTGTGTATATATATATATACATACACGTATATATATACATATGTATATATCTATATATATGTATATATATATATATATATATACATATATACATATATATATACATACACACACACACACATATGTAAATATATATATGTGTGTGTGTGTGTGTGTGTGTGTGTGTGTGCGTGTGTGCGTGTGTGCGTGTATAAAAGTGTTCTGAAAAGTTCCTGACTCTGGGTAAAAGAAAATACAGGAGGATCAGGTAATTACGATTTTAATCAATATATTCCCCTCTCAGATTCACACACTTATTGCAGCAGTCCTTCAGATTATCTAAGCCCTGTAAAAAAATTCAGAAGGTTGTGCTGTCAACCAGGTATTTTGCAATACCCTTAAAGTCAGGAACTTATATATAAAACAAGGTTATTTTATTCCACATAGGTAGAAATATATATATATGTATATATATATATATATATATATATATACCGGAGTAAGCACATGAAATGTGCAACAAGGTGGAAAAAAGAGTACTCAAATACCAGAGGTAGAGTAATATGCTTTATTTAAAAGCAGCAGAAATATAACAAAAAAAACCGTTACTCTGAGTTTCACGTTCCCGTTCATCGGACAGTTTTTGTCCGATGAACGGGAACGTGAAACTCAGAGTAACGGTTTTTTTGTTATATTTCTGCTGCTTTTAAATAAAGCATATATATATATATATAGACCAAACTAAGCACCTAAATGTGAAATAAGGTGGAAAAAAAAATAGTACTTGAATACCAGAGGTAGAGTAATATTATGCTTTATTAAAAAGCAGCAAAAATATCACAAAAACTTTTACTCAGAGTTTCACGTCCCTGAAGAACGGGAACGTGAAACTCCATGTAGCAATTTTTGTGATATTTTTGCCGCTTTTTAATAAACTATGCATATATATACATATATATATATATATATATATATATATATATATATATATATATATATATCTATATATATATATATATATATATATATATATATATATACACACATGTATATATTTATTTATATATCTTTATACTATACAGTATTATAGATCCATTTCAGCTGATTTTACTAGTGGTTTTGCACATGAATTATAAGTGATGATAACCTATGACAGTACTCACCAGATGCGCTTGTATGGAAAGTAGGGCAGCAACTGTTTAATTTAGTATAAAACCCATTGATAAAATCTGTTGAAATGTATGTATGAGGGGGTGCTGAAAAGTTCTTGGCTTTGAGGGTAACGTGAAAGGTCTGGTTGGAAGCCTAACCCTAACCTGAGTTCTTTTGCAGGGCTTAGAAAAACTGAAGGACCACTGCAATAAGTGTGTGAATCAGAGAGGAGAATATGTTGAATAAAATCAAAATTAACTGATCTCCTGTTACTTTTAGTCAAAGCCAAGAACTTTTCAGCACCTCCTTGTAGACTAGTGTATAGTGTAAAGATCAATATACCCACTGTACTGACAAATATATGAGTGCTTGTTTTTTCTGACATGGATTCTTAGGTGACTATATGTATATATATATATTCATTTGAAATGCAGAGACGCCTATAATAGGACATCTATAATTTATTAATAATGTATATATATATATATATATATATATATATATATATATATATATATATATATATATATATATATATTATATATGCATACACACACATATGCCAGATAGAATTTCTAGCACATAGTTTGTACAAATATACCATATTAACATTATTTTCCTTTTCTCTTATTATATATTCAATGCAATTTTTTTTTGTTTACTTAGTGAATTGTAATTATAGGAGAAATTTAAAATTTAGATTCATTACAATATATTTAATAACTTATGTTGTCAAACAACTTCTGTTTATTTACTGGATTTTCAAAGGAGTAACTCTATACATGATATAAAGTTTATTAATCAAAGGAATAGAATTGCTTACACAAAAATAGTTGAACTTCCCTTCATTAAAAGTATCATGCTGGAAATAGATTTTCATACAGGAAAGTCATTTTAACTATGTTAGGAAACCTAGTTATAGTTTTAGCTAACCAAGAACTTAGATTTTTTTCTCTGACATTGTTTTTATGATGCTAATGTAAATCCTTTTAACAACAATAGTCGGAATAAAAATGTTCATGAAGTAACAATAATAATAATAATAATAATAATAGTCAAAATTAAAAGAAGAGTGCCATTTGCTATCTTGTGAACAATATTTCGACATCTCGCGTGTCTTCCACTGGTTCAAAAAATAAATTTGTCAATCTACTTCATTTTGGTTAATATAGAAAGGATTGAGGTAACTCCTCCTGAAGATATAGAGTCAAAATTAAAAGAAGAGTGCCATTTGCTATCTTGTGAACAATATTTCGACATCTCGCGTGTCTTCCACTGGTTCAAAAAATAAATTTGTCAATCTACTTCATTTTGGTTAATATAGAAAGGATTGAGGTAACTCCTCCTGAAGATATAGAGTCAAAATTAAAAGAAGAGTGCCATTTGCTATCTTGTGAACAATATTTCGACATCTCGCGTGTCTTCCACTGGTTCAAAAAATAAATTTGTCAATCTACTTCATTTTGGTTAATATAGAAAGGATTGAGGTAACTCCTCCTGAAGATATAGAGTCAAAATTAAAAGAAGAGTGCCATTTGCTATCTTGTGAACAATATTTCGACATCTCGCGTGTCTTCCACTGGTTCAAAAAATAAATTTGTCAATCTACTTCATTTTGGTTAACACGCGAGATGTCGAAATATTGTTCACAAGATAGCAAATGGCACTCTTCTTTTAATTTTGACTCTATATCTTCAGGAGGAGTTACCTCAATCCTTTCTATATTAACCAAAATGAAGTAGATTGACAAATTTATTTTTTGAACCAGTGGAAGACACGCGAGATGTCGAAATATTGTTCACAAGATAGCAAATGGCACTCTTCTTTTAATTTTGACTCTATATCTTCAGGAGGAGTTACCTCAATCCTTTCTATATTAACCAAAATGAAGTAGATTGACAAATTTATTTTTTGAACCAGTGGAAGACACGTGAGATGTCGAAATATTGTTCACAAGATAGCAAATGGCACTCTTCTTTTAATTTTGACTCTATATCTTCAGGAGGAGTTACCTCAATCCTTTCTATATTAATAATAATAATAATAATAATAATAATAAGGATAAGGATAATAATAATAATAATAATAATAATAATAATAATAATAATAATAATAATAAGGATAATATTAATGATAACAAAACCCTGTCATCACCATGTTCATCAGGAATATCATCATTATCTTTGTTGCTTCACGAACCATAATGAAGAAAGTGACAACTTTCAATATGACAACCGTGTACAGAAGTCACTTTGAAAATGCCAGAAATGAAAAATGAAGTAGAATAAAAGGAAGCAAAATGTTAATGCATCAACTAGTGACAGGCAAATTCTATATGACAGGAAAGAGTACAGTGTTGGAGCTGTCTGAAATTGATTGCACTAACCACTTAATGTCACTTACATAAAGTCTTGAAAGGATCAACAAGTTTGGTGTTTTGAGGCATTTATCAGGAAATCTGAAAAATTTGATTAGACTAGAGAGAAATGTTTTAAATAAAAACTGGGCAGAGGCACATTGCATCCTTATTGTTTGTATAAAAATCTTGATTCTTTCATTTACTATTTTAAATATGCTCAAAAATGTAATGAAAAGAAATAATATAAGCTTGTTGGAGAATAAAAATGTATTTCAAATAAATATAAATTATAAGGATTGTCACACTTGACTATATTTTCATCAGCTTCTATTGGAAAGTACCTGTAAATGAGGCAATAAATATTGGAATACAAGTAAACTAATGCACTGTTGTATATGAATTCATAATGTATTCTTTTATTATTAAAAATTAACATGTTTCCAGATGAAGCGCAGCATGCCACTGCTGGACCAGTGTTTGAAGGAGTGCACAATGCAGGCTCCCAAGGGGCAGGAAATTTAATATATTTTTAACGAGGAAGAGAAAAGAATTACTTATGAATTTATGCCTTTCCCCAATACATTAATAGAGAAAGTAAAGTGAAAATGATTTCAACCATGAACCAAATTGAACGTGTCTCACCAGTGGCTTTTAACCATTCTACTGTGCTTAAACAAGTTATACCTGATCACTTATGCTAAAAAGGGAAATTACAGACAACTGTAGGAATTTATACCTATCTTAAGAATAAGACACTAAAATTTAAAAAAAACAACATTTTTAGCTGATTAACCCTTTTGTTACCATATTTCTATTAAAATATACTGCCTTTGTTTCATTTTATTTTTTAAAATAATGAAGAATTTAGTAAAATAACTTTGTCATTATTACACTGGTGTCTGGGGTATAGATCAACAAGAAATTTCAAAGAAAACTTTTAATTTTGATCACTTTTATACAGGAAGTTTGTATTATAGAACCAGGGGTAGTCTCATTTGGGTTGGTATGAAAAGAGTTAATATTAACTTTCCAGAGTAACTTAGGAAAAAATATCCAAAATAAATGTATATACATGGGTATAAAGCCATGCATTTGTTGGGAAGTGGTATAAACAATTGATTCCCCACTAATGTTTTATAAGTACTTATTTTATTGATTCCAGTGGGGATGAAAGACAAATTAAAACTACAAAAACCTTGAACTCTCAGAAACTTGAACAATATCTAAACACTTTACATTTAGCACTATATTGCTTCTACCACACCAATATTTTAGAATCTACAGTTAGTTCTAAACTATATTTTCTCTACCGTCCAATACCCTTGAAAATACATTTAGCATGATATTTTTCTTATTACAGCAGTACCTTATAGACCACATTAAGTTATGCACTGTACTGTTTCTAGCACACTAATACCTTAAAAGCCACAATTAGTCTAGCATTTTAATATTTCCACTACACCAGTAACTTCGAAACAACGTCTAGTCCAGCACTATATTGTTTCTACTTCTTTATCACAATATCTTAAAAAGTACATTAATATTTTAAGAGACAAATTCAATTTAAAGGGGCAGTTGACAATTATTTTTGTAAGATAACATTTCTCAGCCCATTTTCCTCAATTTTTAAAACTTTTTTTTTTTACATTTGTTTTCCACCATGAGCATAAACGAAATATTTGTATAGAGTTGGGAGTATTTTTGAGGTGGTTATGTCCTCTTTTCTCTTATAAACTACACAACTTAATGTGAAGTAGAAATCAGGTTTTAACATCTGGGTAGACCATGGAGACACAATGCAATAGTTATAGCAAGTTTTAAACCTAAGAGCATGCTCTTGATAATCCATGTTACTAAACCTCATCATACACTGATGTGTTTGTACAAATAAGAGAAGCATTGTGCCACACTAAGAAAATAAACATTTTAAGAATACAGAGCAATATAGAAAACATTCATGAAAATAAAGAAAATGCAAGTAAATATTTACTAGGAGCAGAAAAGTTTTGAAATAAAGAAATAAACATTAAAGAAAGCAAGAAAAATATTAAAATATTAGACATAAGTAAATTTTTAAAAAATGGCATAATACAAATTCACATTCAGCTGAAGGCACTCAT
>NC_142932.1:3953812-3961312 GCF_046866305.1 Octopus bimaculoides | reverse complement strand
CAAATCATTCTAGTTAATCATTGTGATATGTGTTCTTCAAATTCTTCTCCTTCATAGAAAGTATAAAGTTAAGAGCACTTACATTGATAATTCTTTCTACTACAGGCACAAGGCCTGAAATTTGAAGAGGGTGGGGCAAGTTGATCACATTGGCACAGGGCTCAACTGGTATTTATTTTATCAACACCAAAAGTATAAATAGCAAAGTCGGCCTTGGTGGAATTTGAACTCAGAACATAAAACTCAGAACATTAATGATGCTTTCAGCAAGTCCAGCATCAGTGCATAGAGGAAAAAGAGTGAACCAAGATATATATGCATTCATATATGTATATAGATATATATATATATATATTTATGTGTATGGAAAAATAGTAATGTTCTCTAACATATGCACATGGCCACAAATTTCTAGGAGAGATGGAAATGAAGTATTGTGTGCATTTGCAGTGTCAGTGATGTTAATTAGCTTTAACTGGGAATCAATCCTAGGTCATGAAATCATTTTACTGAGAGCTTATCCCTGCACCACAGTGCTCACCAAAAGCTCAAAGGTTGTTGATAAGAGTGTAACTATTGATATTGGTATAAAGTTGTATATATCGACTGCAAGCATATGTATGTACAAACAACTGAATACATGAAAAAAAAAAAGAAAGAAAAAGAAGCAAGACAGAGTAAGAAGGTCTTGTTTATGGACATATAATGTAATTGCTGTCACCAGTTTGAAAATCATGAACATGTAAATAGTATTCCAGGTTCTTAATCTCTCAACTAGTGAGTGTCTGCAGATAAAGAACCGCTGTGCGTCATTGAGGAAGAATAAACATTTAAAAAATACTGAGGAATATTGAAAACATCAATGAAAATATAAAATGTATTTGCTTTTCTTTTACTTTCTCTTTGTTTTTCCTATTTGTTTATGCACACACTGTTTTTGAAATATATATATGTATATATATATATATGTATATATATATATATATATATATATATATATATATATATATATATATATATATATATATATATATATATATATATATATATATATACGCACAAATATGCTATACACAAATATGCTATTTCATAAGCCTAAAATATTAATGAATTAATTGTATGAATATGTAAAACAAACACACTAGCAATAACAAAAACACCCCCACCACAACGACAATAATAGTCACCAAAAGGATATAAAGAAAAGGCAGCAACACAAAACCAAACTAAACAAATAGTTTATATAGTTATGCAATGTTAGTGTTTCCAGGTTATGAGATCTCGTCAACCTACAAATGCTATTGATATTTCTTTAGTTGTTGAAAGGTTTCTGTTTTCAGTGAGGATAACTCCACCATTTCAAAAGTATTTTTGTCGAACAAAACAAAACTGTTCTTTAGGCAGCATATGCATGTATACATATTATATATGTATATATATATACACACACACACACATATATATGTGTGTGTGTATGTATATATATATGTACATATATATGTGTGTGTGTGTATGTATGTATAAATGCATATATATATATATATATATATATATATATATATATATATATATATATATAAATATATATATATATATATGTAAATATATATATGTATTTCGTATGTGTATTTCGTGTGCAAGATTCTTGATGTGGATACGTGTGTTGAAAGAAATACAATTAAATTAATAAAGGACTGAACCAGTGCGTGTGTTTATTACCGGCATAATGCCTCTCCCAAGGTTTAATTATATATATGTATATATTCTTTTGCGGATTTTAGTCATTTGACTGCGGCCATACTGGGAGACCGCCTTGATATGTATATACATATACATATATATATATGTATGTATATGCACATATATATATATACATATATATATACATATATATACATAGACATATATATAAATATATGTCAATATACATGTATATGATATATGTGTATATATATATATATATCTATAAATATATATAATTATATATAAGTATATATGTATATATACTTAAGCATGAGATAGTGTATGCATATATATATATATATATATATGTGTGTGTGTATATATACATGCATACATTGATATATTTGTGTGTGTGTGTTTATGTAAGTGTGTGTGCACTCAAAAGTAAATTAACAAGTTCTTAAGCATTTAGGCAATTAATAAATAAAGAATACATTAAAAATGTAAGAAAGGAAATATGTATCCCTATCCATGGAACCAAATGTCTTTTATAACATATCATATGATATCACTGTCTTGGAATGCTTTGTATAGTGCACCCACAATAATCATGTTTTCACACAAAAGCACATACACACATACACACACATACACACACATTCACACATTTATACAACAGTACAAACACACAAGAAGATGAATTCCTACAACATATTAAGCGGCATGGGACAAAGACATCACTTTCTGTAGGATTATTATTATGATTATTATTATTATTATTATTATTATTATTATTATTATTATTATTATTATTATTATTATTATTATTATTATTATTATTATTATTATTATTTGTCTCAGTGATTTTACATTATGTACATACATATATATATATATATACATACATACATACATATATATATATATATATATATATATATATATATATATATATATATATATATATATATATATATATATATATATATATACTAACACACACACATATATATATATATATATATACATATATATATATATATATATATATATATATATATATATATATATATATATACACATATATATATATATATAATATTTCATGCATAACAAATTATACATATACACATGTAAATATTATATATATAGAATATGAATATTATATCTGCATATATATACATTTATATATGTATATAAATATATATACATATATATGTATGTGTGTAAAACATATTTCATGTACATATTATTTTATGTATATGTTATAAAGCGTGTATTATATACATATCCACACAATAGATATATGTAAAATTTATGATATGTAAGTGTACATATAATAATGCATGTGTGTGTACAGTGTGTGTGTATATATATATATATATATATATATATATGTATGTATGCATGTGTGTGTGTGTGTATATATATATATATATATATATATATATATATATATATATACAGAGAGAGAGAGAGAGACATAAATAGATAAGTAGATACACACATATACATATGATTGTAAGTATGTCATATATATACATATACATGTTTATATAAATATATGTGTATTTATATAAGAATGTAGCTGAGAGGGTGTTTATATATATACATATACATTTATATATATATATGTAAATAAGTATAAGTATATATAATGATATGGCATAATTGTATAGAGTGCTCAGGTGCACTACATGTTATATGAAAAGGTTAATAGGTTAATATATGAGCCTGACAGCAGCCATAAATTCAGTATAGAAAAACAAGAATGAATGCTAGAAATATATGCAAAGTACACAGAATAAAAGAAAATATGTCAGAAATCTTCATAAATACATGTGAGTGCAAGGATGCAGGAATATATTGACATATGTGTGTGTGTGTGTGTGTGTGTGTGTGTATGTGTGTGTGCATGTGTGTATGTGTGTATGTGTGTATGTGTATGTACATATATATATATATATATATATATATATATATATATATACATATATGTGCACATATAATTACATAGATACTTGAAAATATATTGTATATGTATGATATTGTTGCATCATGTGTGAGTCATTGTGTTAATAAAGTACAAGTGTATGTATATATAAATATATATATATATATATATATATGCATACCTGTTTCCATTTGGGATTTTAATTGAAAATGGAGACGAACACTGATGTCTATGTGATATGTTTGATAATTGTTAAAGGCTTTGATCACATGAAACCCATGGTAGCCTTAATCTGCAAATAAATTACATATATGATCATCCTTTAACATCCATCTTCCCTGAATGTATATATATATATATATATACACACATACATTAATACATATGAAAATTATAATAACATCCATTATAATAGGTGTATCATACACTTATGATGATTGGCACCATGAAATATATTGTGGTAGCAAATACATTTATAATGTCTTTTCTAATTTGGGTCATGTAAAGTTGATAATGTGGCATATATTTAATTTTCTCAATTTCTTCTTTTAAATTTTTTTTTTTTTAAATTTATTTATTCTTTTAATTTTTATGCTTTTATTCGATTCAGTCATGCTGCTGTGGTGGTGCTGAAGCACTACCATGATTTTGTACTTTTACATATTCTTCTTTGGCTGATTTCTTCATTGTTTTTTAAAAAAAACATCATACCTCAGATGTTGCTAACAATGACACATTCACACTAACTATCATATTATAATTTTTAACATGCTTTTATGGCAATAGCAACACAATATGAATATTTGAGAATAAGGATAGCGACTGTAAGTGTTTGAATCAACGTTTTCACCAATAACATACTCTTCAAAAGCAGCATTTCTTTTACTGATCTAAGGATTAATCTATTCATATATATATATATATATATATATATATATATATATATATATATATATATATATATATATATATATATATATGTATATATATATATATATATATATATATGTATGTATATATACATATGCATATATATATATACATATCTATCTATATATCTATATGTATACATATATATTCCAAATATGTACATTATATACATCATCTATACACCATATATAAGCATCTATGCATGTATACACACACACATTCATACCCCCTCCCCCCCACACAAATACACAAACAGACACTAACACACAAGCCATACAACTATATATATATATATATTTATATATACATATGCACATATATATATGTATATATATATATATATATATATATATATATATATATATATACCAGAGTAACATAAATGTGAAACAATGAAACAAGTTGGAAAAAATAATACTCGAATACCAGAGGTAGAGTAATATGCTGCTTTTTAATAAATTATACATATATATATATATATATATATATAATAATAATAACTGCGCCCTTTTAAAGCCTAGCCAGGCTCATGGGCCCGGTTTCCCAGTTTCTATGGCGTATGTGTTCCCCAGCTGGATGGGACACCAGTCCATCACAGCGTTACTCATTTTTGCCAGCTGAGTGGACTGGAGCCACATGAAATGAAGTGTTTTGCTCAAGAACACAACGTGTCGCCCGGTCCAGGAATCGAAACCACAATCTTACGATCATGATGCTGATACCCTAACCACTAAGCCACGTGCCTCCTCACTCACACACACACACACACACACACACACACACACACACACACATATATATATATATATATATATATATATATATATATATATAGACAGATAGATAGATAGATAGATAGACAGACAGACAGACAGACAGACAGACAGACAGACAGATAGACAGAGATAAATATATATATACATACATATCCACTTTTCCCTATTTGCGTAGGTGAGATGGAATTTGTTGGAGCAGAATTTCTACAACTGGATGCTCTTTTTGTTGCCAACTCTCACCTGTTTTCAAGAATACTAACGTTTTTCCTTACCTAGGAAAGATTAGAAATGAACAGCCTCACTTGTATGGCATTGATTCCTATTTATCCCCATTATGTGTTGTCTAGGCAAGGGTACATATAAGCACACACAAAGCCACTCACAAGCACACACATGCCCTCTCTCACACACATACAAGCACACATACACGCATATATATGAACACATATATACATATATGAAAGGTTTTAAAAAATTTTCTTTTACTAGGTTTTGGTTGGTCTGAAGCTCTTGAAGAAAAACATGGTAGATTTGCAGAGGGTTTGAATTCAAGACAACATAGTTGCAAAGCAAGCGTCTCAATCACACAACCATTAGTTTTATATATTTATATATATTTATATATTGAGGGTGATAAATTGAATATCGGATGTTCACTTAGTGGTCATCCCTTGTTATATGCATATATATATATATATATATATATATATATATATATATATATATATATATATATATATATATATATATAAATATATATATAAAATTAATCAAAGGACATATCAAGTATGTCTTCCTGCTTGAAATAACAGTCAAAACTCAAAATTAAATCGCCAAAGATACTTTTGGCGATTTAATAATGAGTTTTGACTGTTATTTCAAGCAGGTAGACATACTTAGTATGTCCTTTGATTAATTTTAATCCCTCGGCTATTTAATGCTATTTTTGGTCTGCTGTCGCCTGTGTCATTGATTCTGTAATTATCATTCTTAAAATAGTTATATTGGATAATGATAGAATAAATGACACCTTCACACACACACATATATATATATATACATCAGAGCAAGAAACACAAAAGTGGACCCTAATATCAAACTGCCTCCTTCACCAAATACCAACCATATGAGAATGGTTAATGAAAAGGTGATGAGACTAGTAAAAACACACCATTTTGGCTGAAGGCCCTCACACACATATATTTGGGTGTGTGCATATGTGAGTGTGTGTGTACATAGTAATGCACATAATGTTGCTGAAGCTGATTATGTTGAATTTTTTTAGGAATATGGTAAGCGGGTTAAGAAAGGTGAATAATGAATGAATTGCTAAATTGATGTTATTTTTTGTGTTTGTCATAATATATATGTATCTTGTCTAGTGTGCAGGTTTACACTTAATGTACTAGATGTACATTTGCACTAATGTAAATTGCAACAAGATACAAAACTTGTAATCTTTTACAAAACTTTTTAATGTTTACATTCTTTTTGAAATCTTTTATGAGTAATCACTGATGTCAATGTCTATTCATAAAAACTGTTTGCTTCATCCTATAGTGATAACATTTTGATTTGATGATGATAGAATTGAGATAGATGAAATCATAGTCATGACTGACAATAATACATTTCATTTTGTCATTGACAAGATTGAGGTTGTAATGAGGAACTCAAGAGGAACCCTGTATAATAAACACATATATATGAACATGTATAGATTTGATGATATTTAAACATGTATATATGTGTGTGTGTGTATATATATATAAATATCCAAATTGAGGGAGTAGAGCAGGTAAAATCCAGGCTACATATGTTTCCTAGCTATCGGATCATTGGAAGTAATAATTACTACTCGTTAGGCTGAAGATACCTTAGTTATATGAAGATTACATTATCATTATCTCTCTCTCTCTCGCTCTCTCTCTCTCTCTCTCTCTCTCTCTCTCTCTCTCTATATATATATATATATATATATATATATATATATATATAAATATCGGTACCTTGTTGTACCATTCTTATGAATTTATATATATACCCTTTAGGGCTACTTTTTGCTGGAAATTGATACATTTGTATTAATACATTTGTATTGAAATATTTTTCATTATTGACTTCTTCACTGTTCTCAGTTCCGTTAACGGCTTGGCG
>NC_142932.1:3943812-3948812 GCF_046866305.1 Octopus bimaculoides | reverse complement strand
CACATCCATTTTCAATTACATACATACATACATACATACATACATACATAGATGCATACACACATAATTACATTCCTGTTTGTATCTACCAAAAATCATTCTAAAGATAGTGGCTAATGAGTGGTTGTAGTACATGAGACCAGTCCACTGTGCCCATGCAGTGGAAGCAAATGACAGACTACACTTTTTTGTAAAGTGAGCTTCTTAACCACACACACACACACACACACACACACACACATATATGCATATGTGTATATATGCATATACGTATATGTGTATATGTATATATGTTGTTCCAGTTCACTCAGCTGTAGAAATGATTTGCAACGTTACAGGTGCCAAGCTGTATCGGGCTTTGCCTTTCCCTTGGATAACACTGGTGGCATGGTGAGGGGAGGCCGGTATGCATGGGCGACTGCTGGTCTTCCATAAACAACCTTGACCGGACTTGTGCCTGGGAGGGTAACTTTCTAGGTGCAATCCCATGGTCAGTCATGACCGAAGGGGGTCCCAGCATATATATATATTTATATGTACACATATATATTTATATATATATATATATGTATACATTTGCGTATAGTATATACATAAATATGTTTATTTGAGATGTGATATATGTATATGTTTAAAGCTTTCTGTCTCACTTATATGTTGCTGTCCTTGACATTCTTAGTTTTTTACCTTCTCCATCACCTCAGTTACAATTCACTTTGGAAATGTTGCTGGAACAGCCAAGGGAGTAGTACCATTGAATTTAATGTCTTTGGACTTTAATTATGATAAAAGTTCATGGATTCTAATCTTTGTGACCATATATCTACTACATAGGTTTTATATATATATATATATATATATATATATATATATATATATACACACACACACATATGTATATGTCACCATCATCATATCATCATCATCATATAATGTCCGTTTTCCATGCTGGCATGGGTTGGACAGTTTGACAGGATCTGGCCAGCTGAAGGGCTGTTCAGGTTTCATGTCTGTTTTGATGTGGTTCCTATGGCCCAATGTCCTTCCTACGGGAAAACAGTGAACCAGTTTCATTACCTATTGTTACAATTGCTTCAACACATCATTGTCAGCTGTTAATTGCTGAATGCTACATATGTTATATGCAATATTGCACTGGTATGATCTCACAATAGCTGCATACATGTGCATCCTCAGGTGATCAGAGTCAAAAAGTGCTATATCAATCATCTTTAGTTTCTCCACATTTTATACCCATAATGGTTAGATTACAAGGAGTAATACTAACAAGATACATACACTTAGTTCACTTTGACCCACATCTGTGGACAGGCCTTCAATAAAGTTGCATAGACTGCTGACCAGTTGAAAATAGCTGAATGTATCAGACAAATTTAAACCAAATATGCTATATACTTTGACTGTAGAAATAATAAAAAAAAATATATGTAGATGTTCTAATCTCCATTTTCATTGTGATTATCATGGTAATACAGTCATTAAGATATTCATAAACCAGCAAAGTGAACCCAGGATTTATCCATCAGATGAATCACAGCTCGGTTACTCACTCTAAGTAATCTTAGGTGCTCCTTATAATTTGATGCACTCAACCTGAACCTGAATTGTAAGTGAGTGCTTTTACAGTACCCGCCTGGATAATTTATCCCTATCTACTCATCATATATATGTATGTATATATATATATCTATATCTATATTTATCTACATATATATATATGTATAATATATTTATAGGAATGTGTGTATATATACATTGTGAAGAAAGAAAGTCTGGTACTGTTGTGTAATAATGTTGTGTAATAATTACATAATATGCCTCACTAAGCTGTTGTTCTCATCAATATCTATGTGAACATGATATATGATTGGTCACCTTAAACTGAAACAATTGTAAACCATGGAATAAAGGTTATACTATAAACTCCACTTTTCACTTATAATATCCATACAAACTTATAAACCTTCATATATTCATACATACATACACACATGCATAC
Organism: Octopus bimaculoides; assembly: GCF_046866305.1. Taxonomy (NCBI): domain Eukaryota; kingdom Metazoa; phylum Mollusca; class Cephalopoda; order Octopoda; family Octopodidae; genus Octopus; species Octopus bimaculoides. The sequence continues at coordinate 3,946,792 of NC_142932.1, read as the reverse complement.
ACACACATATACACATACACATACATAAAACTATATGTAGATAACTATATATATAACTTTATATGTAGTGTTTATCTATTTATCTATCTATCTATCTATCTATCTATCTATCTATGTATCTCTCTCTCTCTCCCTATATATATATATATATATATATATATATATATATATATATATATATATATATGTATATATATATATATATGTATATATATATACACACACACACGCACACACACACATACATATATGGAAACACACATAAACATGTATATATAAACACATATACATATATATGCTTTCACTATTCTTATATACATTCATATATCCATATGTACATTTATATACATGTACACTGTCATGTGCACACATACACACACACACACATACTCATGCACACGCACACACACGCACACACACATGCCTGTTTAATAATGAGAAGAGACTCCCATCATATTTGGGAAATCCATGGAGAAAGCACCTTTTCTAGGAGAAAGCCACTTTGATGTAAAAGTTGCAGTTAAAATAGTACCTGTCCTCTTGCAATTCTTGTCATTGGAACCTACTAAAGCAATCAAGAATGTGACTACCATAGCAGACAATTGTTCTGCAGGTTTTTGTCACTTAAATCCTTTGACGCACAGATTTCAGTTTTCAATCCATTTTGCATTTTATAAAGTCGTATAGCAATGAATGCGTAGCATCATGTCCAATCACATGCAGAGATGAAAGTAAATCAGAGCAGGTTGGATGTAAGATGGCTCAGCTCTCATCTCACAAGATGAAGCTCTCATCAAATATGTGCCTATATATGTTTCTATATTTATATATGCACACACACACACACACACACACACACACACACACACACACACACACACACACACACACACACATAGAAATATGTATCTCTCTCTCTCTCTCTTTCTATATATATATATATATATATATATATATCGATTAGAAAAAAATCCCCCCCTTTTTACCCGCTCCCATTTATTGCACTTGGTATAACACTAGTGTAGCAATAATTGGGTACCCTCCCAGCAGTATATTGGATAGATACTATCCCTTAGTGGGTTGAGTCCTCAACTCCTAACTCTCTCGCATTATATATATATATATATATATATATATATCTGGCACGTGCCATTAGTAATTACTTAGGGTAGGCAGTTAGTGACCTTTATGTAGTAAAACACATGAAAACTAAGTGAAACACAGGCCCATAACTAAGTTGAAGGCAGATTTACTTCTGCGTTTATAGCACATAAAGAAAACGGTGTTGCAGGAGTGTATGCACCACGCGTACTACAGCAATAGTTACATTTAATAAGTGGCCAAGTATCATTAAGCCCAGGGCTACATTGCTACATTAAAATTTGATGCACCTGTTGATATGCAGTGGCACTGAATCCTAAAAGACATGTTTGGGTAGCTACATTTGTAACAATATAAGTATGCCTATGTTTATATTGTATGTTTATATTGTATGTATGTATGTATGGATGGGCGGTTGGACGTATGTGTGTATGGATGGATGGTTGGCTGGATGGATGTTTGGAAGGATCAATGGATGAATGGATGGATGCATGTATGTATGTCCTGGGTATGACTTTAAACTGCATCTTGTATTGGGGCACTGGGTTTTGAGGAGTGTGGGACCATCTCTGTTGTTCAGGTCTACTCTGATTAGCACCTTTTAGGGTCCCAGCTATAAGTTAACTGGCATGTGAACCACTAGGAGTGAAGGACTCCTTGTTCTGATTAGAACTTCCTTCTAGGAGGAAGTAAACTTTTATATATATATAAAAAGCTGAAGTGCAGTGCATTCTGGTTTTCTCAACCTCTGTAGTTTGTCTGTGAAGTGGGTTCAGTGATCAATATTATATCCACTCCAACCAAATTCATGCTCAGTAACTTCTTGCATATTTGGAACATCTGCGTGGATAGACTGATTTTAGGAAGTGGTCCTACTCAGTCATCAGCTGACTTCCACTATGTATATATATATATATATATATATATATATATAAAATATATATATGGTGTATGTACGCCGCTATATATATATATATATATATATATATATAAATGACCTGTCCTTGTTTTCTTTGTATCATCTATCTGGATGTTTTGTCCCTTTTTTGTATCACCTAACTGTCTGGATGTTTTGGGTTCTTGTCCCATTCTGTATTATTTATATATATATATATATATATATATATATATATATATATATATATATATATATATATATATATATAGGGAGATGCACTTGCATAGCAAGTGACCTGATCTGAGATCGTGTGCTGGAAAGTGAATCTAACAGATTTTGTGTGTTATTTTAAATGGCTTATAAACACCTTCCATGCTGCAATTGTTTATATATATATATTTATATATATATATAGATGGATGGATAGATAGATAGAAAGATATGCATATATATACATGTACATTGATATACACATATATAAACATATACATGTAGGTCAATATTTATGTGTGTCTGTATACACACACACACACACACACACACACACACACACACACACACACACACACACATATATATATTTATATATACATATACATAAATATATATATATATGTGTGTGTGTGTGTGTGTGTGTGTGTGTGTGTATACATACATATATTTGGGAAGGAAAATAGGGATTATATAATTCCAGACAAATACCTCTTTATGCACTGCGTAGAAATAGGACGTGCTTACCTTAAGTATATGGTTAGTACTACAGCAGTCCATATATGTCGTTATTAATTTCTTTTAATGGGCACAATATGCAAATCTGATGTTCAACACCAATTATTTTCAGTGTATTAATCACAGAGTATATTAAAAATAAATAAAGAATTATCATTGATAATGAATCTTCATTCTTTTTGATTTTTGTATATATATGGTACACTTGCCTGTTGTAAACAGCAGATGAGGGTTTTGCAACTTGGTATCTTT
>NC_142932.1:3898812-3916312 GCF_046866305.1 Octopus bimaculoides | reverse complement strand
AAAATATATATATATATATATATATATATATATATATATATATATATATATATATATATATATATATATATATATATATATATATATATATATATATATGGAAGATGATGGTTGTATACACAAGAGCAGAGTGCTCAAAGTTGATGGAACCTATGTGAAAGGAGGGATCATAAAAACATGATGAAATGGTGCAGATTGATTTCCTGTGTCCTACACAAGAAATACAAAAGACCAAGATAATTGGTTGCATGCAGTGCTAGAGAATATTTACTCTGATATACCTGCAGAGATTTGGATGAACATGTGTTGATTCCTATATCAAGCCAGAAACTGACCAGAGCATTCAAACTATGTCACATTGTCTGTTTTATGAAGAAATGAAATTAAAAGGAAATTTGTTGGAAATGTGCTACTATCACAATAAATAGCTGTATATAACAGCTGAACCTGGCAATCAGCTGCCACACATTTCTTCACATTAAATATACAGAACACTAATTATAGAAAATTTCAATGTGTTCGGCCAACTGTAGAGATAACATTGATGCCTAACGATTATGTCTTTCAGGGTACCCACCCTGGACTCAGCTCAATTGGGAGAATGAGTTACAGATTATATATCTATCTTTCAAACTCCTCATCCTATGTGTTGTGTACACATGCAAGTGTACATTTGTTCCAAAATACTTTCACGCATGGATGAATATCCACTCAGACAAAAGTATTCAATTATAACCATATTTCTTATCCCAAATTTTATATTAAGTTTAATATTGACGTTTTTGCTAATTTTTATTTTAATGGTGACTTATAACTGTTCTATAAAATAAGGGAGATAACAAACATCACCATTGAGGAATGGTTACTTCCTCTGGGCTTCTTTCAAAATTTGTATTGGTTATGTCACTGTTTCGTCTCACATGTGATTATTCCTCGCATATTTGTCAGCCATAACGGTAGAATATTGTTATGAAACTATTCGTACTAGATTATTAACTAAAATTCCACTAAAGAATTTATCTTCTACTTTTCCAGTGCAGTAGCAATGTTTTGTTGTGATAATATGATTAAGACTATCGCCTTTCAGTGAATATTGTGTCTATACAGAAACAATAAATTATTTTTATACACTTTCTGTGTGGACAGAAAAACAGGGGTCCATCATGCTAGTTTTGGTTCTTATACTGGGATCTCATCCAAGACTGAGTAATCACTTTTAATGTATATGGAGATTTTGCTTAATAAGCCAATATCATAAGTGCTTCAGTAAATCAGATAAACCAATTAGTTTAAAATAATGTATTGTTGCCAACAATTATTAAAGGATTAACAGCATTTTGTTAGGATGCTCTGATACTATATCACTGTATTATGATGGGTACATGGTCTCAGATGAGATTCCAATGTAAGGATTAAAGTCAGTTCATCTAATCCTTCCTTTTCTGTCTACAAAAATATTGTATAAAAAGCAAGTGGTTTACATTTGCAATGTTTATGCATTTGTTGATTTTTCTTTTTAAAGTCATTCAAATAATGTTTTTTTTTAACATTGTATTTCTATGTGAAATCATCATTTATTTTTTTCAGAAATCCAATCACTAATTGACTGGATTTATAATGGTGAGAATGACAAAAGAGTGTCTGTGCAACTTGGGTTGAACAAATACTACAGGAAAGCACTGGTTTATCAGTTTTTATTGTTTATCTAATAATCAATGAAAGACACACATATATACATATGCATACACAACATACACATAAACATATATATATACTTTTCATTTACCGATTTCGACTTATATGGCAATAGTCAAACTAGGGAATATTATAAAAGATACTTGTTGAAGTAACTGTGTTGAGGGATTGAAATCAAACCACATGATTATAAAGTAAACTCCTTCACCCAACAGTCATGCTTCCTCTCATTTTTATAATATAACCCAGTGTTTAGTTTAAGCTGATGTTTCAAGTGAACATCATTAAATTTCAAGGTTTGTCATTTCAAGGCTGATGTTGTGTCATCTTTAATACATTTTGATATATTTGAAGTATTAGGAGGTTTAATATTTAAACTGGTGATTGTCTCTGGAGAGTGTGATTTCAGTATTTAGTTGAGCAATTATCTCAGGCATGATACTATTAATCTCAGGCATGATACTGTTAATCTCAGGCATGATACTGTTAATCTCAGGCATGATACTGTTAATCTCAGGCATGATACTGTTAATCTCAGGCATGATACTGTTAATCTCAGGCATGATACTGTTGAAGTGTTGAAGTTAGTATTTGTGGATTTTATCAAGGATTTAACGAAAGTTTGTTTGTATATTTGAGGTAACTCTTTGCAGATGCATTATATTGCTACTCAAAGTAATGAATTAGTATTCAAATATACACACGAAAGAAAAAAAAAACATTCCTTTTACAGGTACATTGATGCACATGTTTTCACACGAACAAATTGTTTGGCTTAAAGAATATGTCTAAATTGGTATATCTGACTTAATGAAGCAATGTCTTAACTACATTAGTCTTATAACCTCTAACTCACAAATTTACTCACTCTTCTGTCATTACCTTTGCACAAATGTATGTATAAAGTGCTTACCTGTTTTTGATGGAAACCTCCTTCTGAAGTCTCTTATAATAAAATGATATCAAGTCAGTGTTATTGCTCCCCATCAGCAAACTGTAAACATTGTTCACCTTCACTATAGTCCAGCCCAGAATATTCCATATTTATATCTGGATCTGTGTTATTTTCAGAACATGTACTGTTTTTTAGACTGGCATTAACGGAATATTCTTTTTCTGGTGGTGTCTCCTGCTATTAAAGAAGAAAGCAAAAAGATGGAACAAAATAAGTACTATTTAAGTTTATTTTGAAGTAAATACATATATGTATACATACATTCATGTGTGTGTGTTTGTGAAAGTTTATATAAGTCTATATGTTCCAATCTGTAGGTCATAGTGTTGCATCTGCCTAACTGAAACTGTGCATAAATCAATTGTATTTATCATAAACTCCATTTTTAGTGATATATATATATATATACATGCACATTTGCTGAACCTACACATTTTTTTTCTTTTTCACTCTATTGTATATATTGTATATATGTATATATGTATATATGTACAGATATACATATATACATATGTATATATGTATATGTGTGTGTGCATGTGTGTGTATGTGTGTGAGTGAGCGTGTATATATGTGCGTGTGTGTTTGTGTGTGTATATACATATATATACATATATACAAACACACACACATACACAGAAACACACACACATATATACATATATATGTATAATATTAAATTATATTACATTATATATGTGTACGCATTGAATGCTTGACTTTCAAATATTTCACATTAAAAACATGGCTAAATTCAAGTTTAATCTTTTGTATTAAGGATGCTTTGTTAATTCTTTATTTTTGGTTTGGAACAATTTGAGACATTAACAATTCCATTTTCAAATGAAGCTGTTGTAATGGTATGTTGCCCATGTGTACCACCTCAAGTTGTAAAGGGCCTAGGAAATAATTTTATTACTGATAAAATCCTCAACACTAGATTTAAGATTAAGAGCCGTAAATCCTGCTAAATTTCATGGATGTTATAACATTTTCATTTACGTTATATTTCCGTGTTTAATTTAGGTTTGTATTTTGCTATTAGTAGAGCATTCATAATTATACTTGTTGAATTCTACATAAAATGATGGTACTTTCAACAAGCATTTTTCTATTTCATTTTTTGAACTGTATTACAATGAGATGCAATGATTTATATGTAAATGCATGGTCATCCAACGATAAAGGTTTGTATTTCTGTGTCTGATGTAACGATTTGAGTTTTGAAGTTCACAATGATCATGTCTACATTGAAGTCTGTATATTAGTCTGAAATATGTTCTGTAGTTTGTTAGTTGGTGATTTCTTGTAAATAAGGAACTTTTGCATTCAAGTATTATTGTAATATAATCTATGTGTCTATGGTTTAGGAGTGGTACATGTTGTGTTCTATCTTATGAGATTTTTGATGATATATTCACCATTTTATAATCAGAACACTTCTGGTTCATATACTTATACATACATACATACATAAATACATACATACATACATACATACATACACACACACATGCATACATATATACATACATATGTACATACGTATGTATGTATGTATATATTTGTGTATGTCATTATTCAGTTTATTTTAAGATATCTTGCCAATAGAGAAAGAACCGGTTTCTAACCTAGATCCAAAGCTCCTTCGTTGGAATTTCAACATCAACAACAGGGTATTTTTGTTTGTCTGTATGTATGTATGTATGTGCAGATTTGTATGTCTTATGTATGTATTCTCATGCATATAATTGCATATCTAGACATGCTCATATATGGTCTGATGGACAAGCTCAGTTTTGTTGATGCTGATAGACCAAAAGCCTTCGATGCACATGAGAAGTTATTTAGAATCCGTTGCATGTCCTTGAGAGTGTGTGCTATAAGAGCATAACCATCTGAAAAGATCAAGTCTTGAACTGTTTGAACCAAAGTCTAAGCTTTTGCTTTGAAGCACTGTTGGTTGAACAAGCCATCACCAGTTCTGTATTCAAACGTTACTTTTTCTTTAACACTCTTGAATGCTGTTTCCAACATCATCATCATCATCATCATCATCATCGTTTAACGTCTGCCTTCCATGCTAGCATGGGTTGGACGATTTGACTGAGGACTGGTGAAACCAGATGGCAACACCAGGCTCCAATCTAATTTGGCAGAGTTTCTACAGCTGGATGCCCTTCCTAACGCCAACCACTCCGAGAGTGTAGTGGGTGCTTTTACGTGTCACCCGTACGAAAACGGCCACGCTCGAAATGGTGTCTTTCATGTGCCACCCGCACAAGAGCCAGTCCAGGGGCACTGGAGAAATACAGAGCAGGTGTGTGTGTGTGTGTGTGTGTTTGTGTGTGTGTGTGTTTGTGCATAAATACACACATATATATATATATATATATATATATATATGTGAGTATATATATATATATATATATATATATGTGAGTATATATATACATAGATATATGTATATTTAGAGAGAAAAAGAAAAGGTATGTAAAGAAGAGAGAGGGGAGAGAGAAATAGCAGAAATGAGACAGAGAGAAATATGAAAGATAAGAGAAAGAGAATAGATGGGTAAGAGGTAGGGGATAGAAGTGGAAGAGAGAGGGGGGAGATAAAGGTGGATTGTGAGGGAGGGGGAGGGAGAGAAGGTATTTGGCCTAGTGGTTAGGGTGTTGCATTCACAATTGCTAGATCACGGATTCAATTCAAGTGCAAGAACACAGCCTTGTTTTGCCCCATTTGGGACTATGAATGAATTGGACACTTCCTCACTAGATCAGACAGAAGCCATCAACCCTTGTTGGAAATAAGTGATGACATTGAGCATCTTTTTGGGAACACTTAGCTTTTTAAGGACAACCCAAAGAAAATCCCTAGATGCTAGCAAGTTTGTAGTCGCAGGTTGTTTGAAATGAAGTTAAATTGTTCCCCACTTCCTTATCTGGTGGTCAATGCAGAAGCTAGGGAAAGATGAGTGGTTGGTGATAACTGTACAAGCCATGTACAGGGATGCTGTCAGTAAGGTGAAGGTTAGCAATGAGTATAGTGATGAATTCAGGGTACAAGTAGGGGTTCATCAAAGATCAGTTCTCAGCCCCTTTTTCATCATAGTCCTCCAAACAATAACAGATGAAAAACAATGATTATGTTATGAACTTCATTAGCTCACAGCTGTTTCTTCTACAAGATGCAGTGGACTCATAGTTGAGTGCCTGAATAACATCCTATAGCTTCAGGAGTGTATAAGGTCATTAAAACTTTTCGTTCTCTATTCACTAATCTGTATGTCAATGCATATAGGTCTATCCAAGTCTCTGTGAGTGTTTTATCTCTGCATGTCTCTATCTGTGTGTGTAATCTATATATATATATGTCTGTGTACCTACCTATAATGTGTGTGTGTATGTATATGTTTATGTGTGTGACAGGAGTGGCTGTGTGGTAAGTAGCTTGCTTACGAACCACATGGTTCCGGGTTCAGTCCCACTGGGTGGCACCTTGGGCAAGTGTCTTCTACTATAGCCTCCGGCCGACCAAAGCCTTGTGAGTGGATTTGATAGATGGAAACTGAAAGAATCCCATCGTATATATGTGTGTGTATATATATATATATATATATATATATATATATATATATATATATATATATATATATATATATATGTATATATATGCATGTATGTATGTGTATGTATATGTTTGTGTGTCTGTGTTTGTCCTCCCAATGTCGCTTGACAACTGATACTGGTGTGTTTATGTCCCCGTAACTTAGCGGTTCAGCAAAAGAGACCAGTAGAATAAGTATTAGGCATCCAAAGAATAAGTTCTGGGGTCGATTTGCTCGACTAAAGGCGGTGCTCCAGCATGGCCGCAGTCAAATGACTGAAACAAGTAAAAGAGTAAAAGAGTATGTGTGTGTGTGTATATGTGTGTCTGTGTCTGTGTGTATGAATAGATCTGTGTGTGTGTATGGGTTGGTCTCTGTATCCATGTATTTTCTCTTTTTTTCCTCTGTGTGTATGTAGTGTGTTTATGTATGTCAGTGAAAATACATTTCATATGTGTTTGTGTGTGAATGTCTTTATATATATGCATATGTGTATATCTCTACTTTTTCTGCTAGCAAATCTAATTGCCTTTTGGCCATACACTTTTTGTTTATATACATCAGTAATGGCTTTCTCACTAATAATCCTTTCCCTGTATATCGTACAAATGTAATTCCTTTTTTTACAAATAAATTGCATTTCATATTCGAGGCTCCAATGAAGTTATAGGATGTTATTCAGACACTCAACTACGAGTTCACTGCATCTTATGACAGAAACAGCTGTAAGCTAATGAAGTTCATAAAATAACCATTGTTTTTCCTGTGTCATCTCTTTTTCTTGTGACTTACACACACACACACACACACACACACACACACACACACACACACACACACACACACACACACACACATATATATATGTATATATATATATAAGGAAATGCTTGAGTCATACATGCCTGGTCAGCCATCAGAGAACTCACAGGAATCAACCCCTTGTAAATTGTGATGTGGCTATTGTTCACAACAGAACATGTGCAACCTGTGAAAAGGTGTGCCTTTCAGTTGGAGGATTGAGAAGGCATGTCAAAAGACTTCATACTGTGGCACCTGTCCCCTCTGACAGCCAGCACAGGTGTGCATTATGCAATAGATTGTGCAAATCTTTGGCCAGGCTCAAGAGTCATACAAGGGTCTCACATTGCATTATCAATGACTCGTTTCAATGGTTCTTTCTAGCAATGGCTTTGTTCATATACAAGACAGCAGCTACTACTACTACTACTACTACACACACACACACACACACACACAGACAGACAGACAGATAGATAGATCCATGTAACACACAGGTGTACAAGAATCCACAGTTACTCATATCCCTATTATTAGAAATGGTATATAACTGAAATTATATATTTATTACTCTGAATTGATCACAACATTTTCTCAAATGAGTTTATACTTGCAATTTCTTTAAAACTGTGGTAGTAATTACCCAATTATTTCTTAATAAAGACGTATCTAACTCTAACACAAATTTTTTTTTTATAAATGATTGTGGATAAAGAACAATATTGAAAGCAGAACCTGTACATGACACCCTAAGCTATCAAATTCAGTTATCTTTTTTTCTAACATACTAGGAGCTATCATAATATTCTTCCATTGTTGTCATTAATAAGTTATTTCTTTCATGTCTACAGCTGCTGCTGGCAGCATTAAGTAATGACTATTATACATCACTAAACTGTAAATCCTATTGTCATTGTGCTAACTCTTTCATGTCCACAGCTGCAGGAAGAATTCTTCTAGCTCTTAAGTTGTAAAGCATCAATATTAGCTTTAATGGTAAAATCCATTAGTGATTTTGACAAGAATAGCTGTTGTAGTTGGGAGTGTGATTTTGGTAAAAGAAATTTAATCAATCTCAGTGGTTTTAGATTAGAAAAAAAGCTTTACTTACCTTCTTCCTTTTCAGCCTCGAATCAACAGACAAGTAACAGTAACAGTAGAAAGAGGCAGCAAAAAGGAGGCCAATAGAGCAGACCACCGCTGACGGCCCTAATACCCGGTATATTCTGTAAAAGAGTAAAAAGAAACTGGCTGTGTTATTCCTTGAACTTCTGCTGTTTATGACAAACAGATTAATTTCATATCAATTTAAACTTTATTTTCTATGACCAGTTATGAAGCAGGATTTCTAATTCTTAGGGCCCATTTTAAACCTAGTTAAAGAAACCATCATTTCTTTTCTCAATCTCATTAAAAAAATTGAAACATTTAGGACAAGATCGATTTTGTAACTATGAATTATCCAGCCATTTGTAAAAAAATTAATCAACTGGAATGATTGAGATAGGACAGGTGAATTTGGTAGCATGCCCAAGGTCACAAAAAATGCCAGCAAGAGACTAAAAACTTAAGAATTATAAGTTAACTGACACATTCATATTCTCATTACAAATCTTTTCTTTATGATTACATGCACACACATAACTTTAGCTGCTTCATGAAAACTTAAAATGGCAGTGGGAAAAATAAATGAGAACAATCATGTTAAGATGTAAGAAAATCAAATTTATATAATCTCATCTATAGTAATTTACTGTATGAGAATCTCCTTTCATAAATATCATCAATAAAGTGATTAATGAACTAGAGTCCATTATCTGTGTGACATATACTGGTGATGATGAAAACTAAGGATCAGGTTAATTCTAATGGGGATTTACCATGATAAAATGAACTATTAGAAAAGAAATAAGATAGAAAACAGGATTTTAAAATATTCTGTCAATTATCATAGGATTTAAAGTATCGTAGCATTAGAGTGGTTCCTGTTGCAATGTAGCTATCTGCTTTACTAACTTCAAAATGCCTTTTTTTCAGTAATGAATTGGTTATTTATCATTGTTTGTGAAAACCTCATCCCTAATAAACCTGTCAAACATAGTTTCTTTTATCTTTTGTTTGTTTAAATTATTTTTAAAATGAAAGATTTTATCCAACTCTGGTTACTTTGATATCTAATTTCAATCTCAAGACAACATAGCCAGCTTCATCTTTCTCAAGATAATATCTAATTTTGTCTTTAACACTTAGCTAGTTTAGAAGTTCCTCCCCTCTCTAGTATGCCATTTGATAGAAATTATCTCTCTGGAACTATTAAAAGTTAATAGAGTTGGCGTTAGCATCTAATTTCAAACCATGTAGTTTGAAATAAAGCAAATTGAATTAAATATTTCATCTAAGGATACAACAAAATGCTAACCATAGAATGAAATACTGTTTACTTGAAATGAAGTGTCAATATATTTACCCCTTGAATAAGCGTAACTTATAATGCTGTTAATAAACTACAGTGGATTCCAACAGAATTCTGTATTTAGTTGCAAACTGCTTAGATTGGTAGAGGGGAAAATTGCTTCCGAAATATTCAGTATGAATGGTTGAGTATTTCTGTGGAACATGCAGTGTATTGCTTCAGCTTGTAGCTCTGATAGCCTTGTACATGTTTAACTGTATACAAAGCTTAAACACATCAGCAACATTCAAGAATGATGTTCTAGCACTATTTTCTACCTGAATTTGATAAACATGAAATGTATATACACAGAAAAATAGTGACACCAAATCTGGATTCACCTTAAGTCAATCTTGGAGAATTAAGAAAATAACTCATCAACTAACTAAATTCACCTCAAGTAAATCCCAAAGCACCAAAAATATGATTCACCAACTGATTGAACTATGGTTCTCCATTTTATTTCTATACAAATGGACTGAATGGAAAAATGGACACAAATTGATTGCCATATTGTAGCCTAAGCAATTAGTAATTGCATGGTGAAATGTAGAGTGTAGTTAGAGACTTACAACATACTTGGCTCATTTGAAAACATTTGGAAATGAGTAATTGGTCTGTTTGAACAAAGCTGATGGAAGTTATACAGTAACAGTAGCAATGATAGCAAACTCACTGTGGTTAGCATTAAGAAAGAAATTCTTCAGTGCCACACATGTATAAATAGCAAAATGTAAACCATTAAATCCACATTGAAATAGTTAATAAAAGTATCCACTGATTAGATTTTCGGTTCACCAATGTAAACTTTCTCTTCATATAATGTGTCATGTGTAAATATATGTTAGCCAGACGTTGTCACCTATCTCCATACTAGTGACGCTGGTTGGATTCTAAGGTAGAGTGGAACTAATGTATAATTGACTGTACCAGAAATTGAAAGCAGGTCAAAAGTTTGATATGCTGATAATTTGCCATTTAGTATATGGCATTCACTTGAGGTTGAATAAAATTACTATTAAAGTATTTCAAAAAAAATCTATATCCCTATTTCCACCAACTATCCAAGAAAAATAACATATGCTCTATCATTACAACTGTTATAGTTTGTAGAATAGTAGAATAAATTGGCTTCTGTATTATATACATCAATTATTTATCTATTTCTTTTTATATGCAACAAGTCCAGCATTTCAACTTTATACATTGATCAAGAGATCTGCAATAAGAACATCTGTTTAGAAGAATTTCTATAATGACTTGTCTAATGAGCTGGTAGTTTAGAACATTCTGCATCAGCGATTGCTAAACAATGACTTCAGCAATGCATTCAGTTATTGAACACTGGCTGTTAGGCTGTGTCTTTATTCTTTAAAATAATGCATCAAATAATTGATGTATACTAGCAATATCTACTGAATACACAGTAATATTGCACAAGCTGTACTGAATGTGTCTACCAAATGAATTTTTCCATATTTCATTATTGGTTAGTTATGTTATTAATCATTACATGATATTTGTATCAATGGAAGGAATGCTTTTGATATACTTTTCATTTCTTGTTATAACAGAGGGAAACTTGTAAAGTTCTTGATTATAGAAGTAGAGATAGTTATTTTGGTGTAGAGAGTTAGAAATATTTCACAGCAGCATCAAGAATGAAAAATGTTTCTTTTGACCAGGATCAAGATCCTATATTGGATTTTGGGATGCATATACCTTTCTCAAAACACTTGCACTATGTATGATATCCTAGAGGCAGAAATGAAGTGATAATGCATCCATAAAGAAATAAAACCATGCCACAGTTATGTAAGTTTGTTTAATTAAAAATATCATTTGAATAAGGATTAATCATTTAAAAAGAGTTCAGTGTCTACAACAATGGAAATGAAAAGTGCAACAAGAGTGAGAGGATATGTGAAGTAAAGGGGTGTGGTTTGAGAAGGAATAAAAAGCAATAAACTGAGAGTTGATGGCAATTTGATGCTGGTCATTGACACCAAGGCCAACAATATTTTCATCTTTTTCTTCTCTCTATTGAAGAGCAAGAACCCAAAACAACAGACTTTCTGCTCAGTATGGTAATCAGACTTACTGATATTCTCCAAACTCTTCTTTTGATTAATTGTTGCCAACATCATTTACCTCATCAGTATTTTCATGGAACCTGAACTTTACCTTATCTAAAATAACACATTTATTTCACTTAATCAGATGTCAAGGGGAAATAAGGTTGCATGCCATACAAGCTTTCTTAAGTGCTTTAGCAATGGAAGAAACTTAGAATGATTTTACCTGAAAACCGAAACTAGAAATGTGAGCTTGTGATATTGACACCTTTTTCCAAGGGCCAGCCTTTTAAGATCATGTTATGGATTTGACTCACAACTTACTTCTTGCTCTACAGTGCTCATTATATAGAATCTAAACAAACATTTAAATAAAACTCAATTTTTTTAACATTCTATGCTTTGTTGGTGTATTCATTATAAATTTTAAAATGTATATACTTAATTGAAATTTTAAATCCTATCATTAATTTGCCATTATTGATTACTAATTAGTTGCAATATAATGAAAGAAATTAGCTATCATATACAAATTCATATCATAATCTAACAAGCAACAGATTGATAGAACAAAACACAGAAAAGAGTCTAGCTTTGAATTTGATGATTATTCAGTAAATTTTCTTTTTTTTTCCTGATCTTTTGTTGATGTAAGTAGCAGTCATTAAAATAATAGTATAGATAAGATGTACTGGAAAATAAAATGTAGGTTACTTAGAGAGAGATAAGAGATACTCTACAAAGTTACAAAATTGACTTGTATGCTGACATGAAATGATGTTCTACGAAACCTGTCATCACAGTTTCTTCTTTCTCCTCAGTCTTTGATGTTGAAGTCTTTGAGAATAGTAAATTCATTAAATTTATCTACACCAGATTTTATAAGTTTTAGAAGGTTAAACACACACACATACAATCATGTTTGGATGTATCTAAGCATATGTGTCATTCTTTAATAAGGATGGTTACAATGAAGTAAAAGAAGAAAACATTTTTGATATATAAATAATGCTTTTTTATGCTAGTAAAAACTCTTGCACTAATGGTTGGCATTCTTTCCAATCAAATTCTCACATGAACAAACCAACATCTCACTACAAGAATACTCAATCTGATAATTATCTTTTTGCAGGTTCGTATTCAGTTATTCACACCACATGTGTGTTTCTAGGCATTAAACAGACAAGAAGGAAAGCTTTGCCTAGGTAGGACATTATTGTATCAAAAGCAGTTTTCCTCAGAAGATATGGTGCATTATCTTCTAGCGTGATAAACTAGGGAAAGTATAATTTAGTTTATTTCCTAGAGAGATATTATAGAACCTAAGTAGTTTGTTGATTTAGCAGAAAAATCTTTTTTCAAGTATCTTTGAACAGCTTTAAATGTTTGGTTTAATCTTTTTGAAATTTATTCATTAAGAATTCTGGCAGAGCATTTTAAACTAGTGAGACTATATTTGCAATACATCTATTTTATATTAATTTAGATAAGGTATTTCTGCAATATAGCATTTCTCCTTGTATTTTCATTTGGAATTTTCTTATCTCTAAGGTTCAATGTTCCCATATTATTCAGATTATATTTTTTTCCTAAGCCTTTCTTACATATATCTACACTAGCTTCTCTGTATTGCTAACTTACAGTATATTTCAGAGCAAATTATCCGTTTGCATTAAATGTATAGATTGCTCGTGCAATCTTGTATATGGTAGCCAGCGTCTTCAATGCCAACTTGCTTCACTTGTTTTCAAACTTGCATGTTGGTTTATTAATATTTCTTTCATCCCCCTCTAACCACAGTAGCTTCTTTGCATTCTCTTATTATTATTCTTTATCATATATCACACTTATTATACAGCTTTTACGATGATTTTTGACTAATCCTAAAACAATAGTTTTAAAATTAGAATCAGATTATTGCTTACTAACAACTAATAGATCTACATCATTATTGTTAACCGTTTAGCAATTTTATATTTGAAGTGACTGATTTAACCATTTGTTCTTTTAAGTCAATATATCAGTAAATTTCAGGAAAAAATAACTATGAAGAGAGAGAAAGGGGAATGGTATATTGGTGTAATATCCTTTCTACTATAGACACAAAACCTGAAGTTTTGGGTGAGTGAGGCTAATTGATTACATTGACCCTAGTATATGACAGATACATATTTTGTTGACCCCAAAAGGTTGAAAGGCAAAGATGATTGCTGCAGAATTTGAACTCAGAATGTAAAGCAGTAAGAAATGTCACCTTTGCCCTGTGTACCCAGTGTGCTGACTGCTCTGCTAGCTTACCACCTTGTAATATCAATCAGCATTTTGCACCAATAATTCTTTAGAGGAACAGGATTTAAAAGAACTGCAATTAATCAATTAATGCCTCATCTATTTTGATTCATTAAATTGGTAAAGATTGTAACAATTTTTAACTTTGCAATTATCAAGTTCAGGTTGTACATATATATATATATATATATATACAAACATTTGTGTTTATTCATCCTAAATTTTAATTTTAACTGTCAAATCACTATCATTTTCTTCTCATTAGGAGGCTACAGAGCAAAATTAAACTACCCAAGAAGGATGCTCTTTCATAGCTTAGCTGATATATACATTCTTGCCTTTATTATATATCAAACTGAGTATATGTTCTTCCAAAGATTTTATTACCCTTTTTCTCTATCTTTTAATCACTTTGTATTTTAATTAAAAACAAGCCTTTGTGATTACTAATACATTCTCCTCAAAAGTGTGATAGTATAAGTAACAGTGATTTTAAATGCCCCATTGATCATATTTTAATATTTATTCATGTGTTCATGGTGCCAAACTGGCAGAACCGTTAGCCCACTGGACAAAATACTTAGTGGCATTTTGTCTGTCTACATTCTGAGTTCAAATTCTGCTGAGGTTGACATTGTTTTGGGGTTCATAAAATAAGAACCAGTTGAGAACTGGGGTTGATGTGATTGACTTCTCTTCTCCCTAAACTTGCTGGCCTTGTGCCAAAATTTTAAACCAATATTTATTCCTGTTCTTCAGTTAAGCAGAGTATTCTTTTTCTCTAAGCTAACTCCAAATCGTGAAGTTAAACTATGGAACATTTACTTGCTCATTATAAATTTCTGATGCAATATTAAAATATTAGGTACAAAATCTTGAAATCATAGAAAATAGCAAATGGGAATATGTGATGTACATTCTTCTCTCAATTACATTAGCACTGAATGTGTGTCAAAAGTAAGGAATTAAAACTGGCTCATTGGTTTACTGAGAGTGTATCTTTTACTCTGAAGCATTTATCATTTTAAATTATGCTCTTTCATTCTAATGTTAAAACACCCTAACAATAGTCTCCACAGTTATATTATAGTGATCTTCATTACAAGTGATGTGTCTTTGTATTACATTACTTTACAAGCACTGTTAATCCTACTTTTCCAGTCTTTATTAAATAAGACTAATAACATACAAGGTTTGATTAAATTGCTTACAATACCTCACCTATAAAGTCTGTCTTATGCTTGAGTAAGAAATCATCAACATCATTAAAACCTTAAATCCTCTTAAAAGAGTCTCTGATCATGATACGTAGTTGAATAGCAAAGAGGAAAGCAATAAAACAAAGCTACGTGTCTTTAAAGGGATTTTTTTCCTGACTGAAAACCACAGCCTCTGGCATTTAAACAATACACATACGTCAAGCAGGTGGTATTGATGATGTTTTCATGATAGAGCTGTTTCAACTGCTCAACTTGAAAGCTTAATGCAATTTATGATAGATAACTGTTACATTAATTCTCACTAGCAAATAAGAGTTGTAGAAAATCTATTACTTTATATTCATAGTAAAACTGACAAATGACTAACCCTAGATCAGTCCTGACCATAAGTCTATGGTCAAGCAACAAGGTGTAATCCACAGATATTACATTCCACATATAAGGTATTTATGATTCACAGTTTGAAAAATAGCAAACTACAGACACAATAACTTTCTTCCTGATGATAAACCATTGGACAAAAATACAATAAATTACTCATATCATAAAATGTAAAACAAAGCTAATTTATTAACCATTGCTATTGAAGTATAGTTAAGAAATTAAGAATTATCTGTATAAAGGTGCAGGTGTGGCTGTGTGGGAAGAAGCATGCTTCCCAGCCACATGGTTCCAGGTTCAGTCCCAGTGTGTAGCACCTTGAGCAAGTGTCTTCTACTATAACCTAAGGCTGATCAAAGCTTTGTGAGTGGATATGGTAGATGGAAACTGAAAGAAGCATGTCATATGTGTATATATCTAAGTGTGTATATATGTGTATATTTCTAAGTGTGCCTGTGTTTGTTCCCCGCTACTGCTTGACAGTCAGAGTTGATGTGTTTACATCACTCTAATTTAGCAATTCGGCAAAAGAACCAATAAAGTAAGTACTCGGCTTACAAAAGTTAAGTTCTGGTGGTGATTTCTTTGACTAAAACCCTTCAAGGTGGTGCCCCAGCATGGCCATAGTAAAATGACTGAAGCAAGTAAAAGATAAAAAATAAAATATATTAGCAATGAAATATTTGCCATGTCAAGCAAAACTACTTCATAGTATTCAGTTACTCCTGATTACATTCTTTTACATCTGCTTCAATCTCTGCTTCAATCTCTTCCTTATGAGGTTGACATGTTGGCACACCATCGCTTACGATGGCGAGGGTTCCAGTTGATCCAATCAACGGAACAGCCTGCTCGTGAAATTAACGTGCAAGTGGCTGAGCACTCCACAGACACGTGTACCCTTAACGTAGTTCTCGGGGATATTCAGTGTGACACAGTGTGACAAGGCTGACCCTTTGAATTACAGGCACAACAGAAACAGGAAGAAAAAGTTGTGGTGAAAGAGTACAGCAGGGTTCACCACCATCCCCTGCCGGGGCCTCGTGGAGCTTTAGGTGTTTTCGCTCAATAAACACTCACAACGCCCGGTCTGTGAATCGAAACTGCGATCCTATGATCGCAAGTCCGCTGCCCTAACCACTGGGCCATTGCGCCTCCACTGAGGTTGATGTAATAAGTATCATAGTAGAAAGCTTAATAAAATTCATCAAAAGCTTCAAGGTGGTGCTCCAGCATGGCTGCAGCCCAAGGACTGAAACCACTAAATAAGTAAAAAAAAGTATCATTATATTAAAATTTTTGGAAATATTTTACTGCTTTCAAAGTCTTTTAAGTATATACATATAGTGGTATGTGTGTGTATTGAAAATAAAATTTAATTCTAAACATACTATAGAATCAGATATCAAAAAGTAATGTAAGCATTTTGAAAATGATTGTAAGTTACTAAATCTTTAAAAGCTTTTGAAAATGTAAAAGCATTTTCCTGAAATATCAATCTCAAAAATTACTTAGTTGTATTATTCATTGAACTTCTTCTCTTTAGAGACATATATTTTGTTATTTTGATTTTTATAAATTGGTTTAAACTCCCTAAATCCCCTCTATACTTTATCACTTCTATTCCTCCCTTTTGTATGCATATATATTTTCTTCATGTTTGCTAGTTCAAGTTCAGACTGAGTGGACCATAATATTTGAATATGTATATGATGTGATGTGATGTGATGTGTGTGTGACATCCTTAGATCACATACATATGTACATAATGTATGTATTACATACATAGACCTAATGTGTTTATGTATGTTATATAATACATATGCTAATATGTGTATATCAATGATTTTATTCCTGTGCTTTTATTGCAATAACGTATGAGCTGACTTACTTTTGCACAGTCTGTCATGTTTTGGTGACTGCATCAACCAGTTACACCAGAACAAGAACCTCATCATAGCTGAACCCCATCCACCTCAGTTACTATTTCTATAGTAGTTAAATTATACCCAAATATTTTAG
>NC_142932.1:3863812-3893812 GCF_046866305.1 Octopus bimaculoides | reverse complement strand
AAAAATAAATAAAAGTAAAAATTCACACCATTTCTATAACAACACAGTACT
The DNA here is from genome assembly GCF_046866305.1 of Octopus bimaculoides. Classification (NCBI taxonomy): domain Eukaryota; kingdom Metazoa; phylum Mollusca; class Cephalopoda; order Octopoda; family Octopodidae; genus Octopus; species Octopus bimaculoides. Next base: position 3,893,761 of record NC_142932.1, on the reverse strand, counting down.
CATCATAATCAATCAATCAATCATCATCATCATTGATTTTACTTCTTTCTTTTTCTACATTGATGTCAAATGTGTCATGAAATTTCACCTGAGGTTGTTCGTTCAATGAATTGTAACAATACCAGCAATATAAAGGGAATTACTTGCAATTGGTGTGCGTACTTTTACCTTCTCATTTCACTGCAAAATACTTGTTCTGGCAAAGGTTGGTGACAAGCGCAAAATTTGAACATATGACTAAAAACAAAGTTGGTTCACTCGTTTTTAAAAAGTGATTTGGAAGACAGTAGTCTTTAACGAAGCTCTCGGAAGTAGATAAGGAGTAGAATGGGTAAGAGGAAGATAAAAAAGAAGACGATTTAAAAGAAAATAACAAACGAAAACTGACAGACTGATTGATGGACTGAGAAACATTTTCATGTCAAGATTCAGAAATTACTCTGCTTACAATATTGTTTTCATGTTTTCCTTTTTTCCTGTTTGATTTGTTTGGAGAGAAGAGATATATCTGTTCTGATGTTTCAAAAGTAAACGTAATGCCTTCGAGGTCAGATGTAGTTTATATGCTTCCATGCTGTGAGATTTTGTGAATGGTCCAAACATTTCTCTACATCAATCCGGAAGCTGTGTTGCTTTCTAATGATGCGGTTGTTTGTGTTCACTGCAAGTGTTTTTGATTTTTGAAGATAAATTATAGTGTTTAAAGATCTAAATTTAGATACCTTTTGGCATTGAGTGGTTCAATTAAAGTAGGTCTTACATATATATATATATTTATATATATATATATATATATATATATATATATATATATATATACATATATATATATATATATATATATATATATATATATATATACATATATATATATATATATATATATATATATATATATATATACATATATATATATATATATATATATATATATATATATACATATATATATATATATATATATATATATACATATATACATATATATATATATATATATATATATATATATATATATATATATACATATGTCTTTTATCATTTATCTTTAACTGATTTCAGCCAGAGGCTGAGGCCATGCTGAGCACTGCCTTTCAGTGTGCTTGGGCTTCTTTTCTGCATTTTTGTACTGTTCCTGGTGAAGTAGTGCACTGGATGGAGCTGCTCTTCTTTGAATCTCCTGCCATGATATGGGCTTGTCTGGTATCTCAGATAAAAGTTTGCTCAGACATACTTTGAAAATCTCCATATCTACACCTCACAAATCCCTGAGGTTTGTGGCTGAATGTTGAATAGTTGTGAACCCTTGAGTCTCAAACTGCTTCAAGCAATCCTTATACTAGATGGAGAAGATGGGATCTTTGGTACTATGCAATGTTGTCCAGTTCAGTGGCTTGTATGACTTTCAAAGTTGGGAGTTAGACCTTCCAGCATCTTCCATGTGTATATCACTACATATCTTTCATGACTTCTCTCCAGGGAGCAGAGCTCCGGTTCTTTTAGCCTCTCCCAGTAGCTCATCTGTTTCACTGAGTCAAACTTTTTGTGCAGTGGCACTGGATTGCTTCAAGTTCCACCACCACTCTGCTGTGACAACAGTTGGGAGCAGTAATCCAGACGACTGCGAATGAAAGTTCTCCATAAGTGTAGCATGATATCCCTTTTCCTGGTTCTGAATGATCTTAAAATCCATCCAGCAATGTGTCTGCACAGTGTTACCATCTTGGTAAAATGCTCATGGAATGTTGTGTCATTATTCATGTGGATTCCCAGGTCAAGCACTGACTCACACTCTGGGATTGCACTACCCATCTGGTCCTATGTATTCTGATTGTAGTCTGTTTGTGGACTGATGGTAGAGTGCTTGAAACTTTTGAGCATTGAACTGCATGTGATTTTCACCAGTCCATTTGTAGATTGCATATAGGTCGTTTACCTGTTTTTGTATGACATCAGAGTTCTTGACTACCCGGGATACTTTCGTGTCATCAACAGAGCTGATGAGAGTGGCTGACTGTATGGCTGAGAGTGGTCGTAGTACAGTTCCTTGAGGGACTCTGCTGCAAAAACATACATACATATAAACACACACACACATGCATGCACACACGCACATACATACATATACGTGTGTATGTATTTATGTTTGTAATTTGTGCGTGTATGTATATATACAAATACGTACATACATTCAAGCACACACACGCACACACACACACACACATATAAATACGTATATACATATAAATACACACATATGTATATATACATATACGAATTTATATACAAATATATACATATATAAAGCTGTACAAACATATAATATATTCATTTTTATACACATATTCGGAGATATACAAATACATACATATCACACGTATATACATGTGAATTACATACATATATACATAAATATATATGTATGCATATACATACATGCATACATACATATGTATGTGTATATAGATATCTCTATATATGTAAATATAAGATTCAGGGATCGAGGTGTAGGAAGAGAGTTAGCTTCAAGCAATCCGTAGTAAATATAAAAAAAAAAACTTTCAGGGACAATTGTGGTTTATTGACACGGACGGTTGTGGATATTTTTGCATTTCATTGTAGGCGACCAGGGTTGCCGGGTATACGAATAAGAATACAAGAATTAAGGAATGAAGTCGATAAGATCTAGGTTACATGTTTCATAGCGAGTAGAACCTTGGAAGTGGTAAATATCCAAGCGAGATGTGTATCGCAAGCTACTATTCAGGCCAAGGATATCTTGATTAAATGAAAGTTAACATTGTCGCAAGGAGGTACATGTTAACACATGGAAGATCTATTTAATCAAGATATCCTTGTTCCTGAAGTGTAGCCTGCGGTATGCACCTCGCTTGGGTACTTACTATTTCTGACTTTTTCTGCTCGCTATGAAACATATGTAACCCGGATCTTATTGACTCCGATCCTTAACTCATGTATGTATATATATGTGCGTGTGTGTGTGGAGAAAACGTAATTAAAAATCAGGTTCTGTAGTGGTTTCCACACTCCATTCCATTATCCAGTGAAGTGCGCCAGTTGTAGAAACATTAGACGACCAGTGTTGCGACATTTTTCGAGGTGAAGTGCAAGACTAAGTATTGTTTCTACAACTCTTATGGAATTATTACGGCATTTTCATGAAAGTCTGTATGTTCTATAAAGTATCTATAAAGTATCATATCTGTTTTCTGTATACTATTATGCATACATACCCCCTTACAAACACATATATAGAAGGATAATTTCTTATATATATATATACATATATATATATATATATATATATATATATATATATATATATATATATATATATATATATATATATATATATATATATATATATATATATATGTATATATAAAAACAAAAAGATAAAGAGAGCAAAGGTAAGGTTGAAGAAATTTATGGATAGAGTCTTACAGCTGTTTTGGGGAAGATCCAGTACTTCCCTTCATCAGAGACAGAAAAAAATATAGTAATCTATTATTATATCCAGTCTGAAGTGGTAAAGAGTGAGATGTACTGAAAAAAGAGAGAACCGTACTTGAAGAGTAGTTTCATTCCAGTGGTAAGTATCCGTGTAGAAATTCGTATAAGTTTATCCTTGTGTGGATAGTCCGGAAAATTATGTTAGAACAATATATGCGTATAAATTACGATTAAACCGGATGAAATATGTCACAGGGAATAACACACTTAACACCGGCAGAAATTTATTGTTTACGAAAGAGCACTGACTGTATTCAACTGAATAGACGCCAGTGATTGGTTGAAATTACAGAAATACGACAACTTTAACATGAAATAACTTGCGATGTACAATTTTTTGTTAAGAAGGCTAAGAGAAAAAGTTGTTTTGTATGACACATTCTACCAGTGTTCCAAGTTTGAAAGTGTTTCGTCAAGAAAACAAGTGTTGGCCGTCAACTCACAAAGATCCTGGATATGCATGTAGACATTCGTGTGTATTTATAAACTTGGACGTCCACAATCATTTTCACACAAGATTAAGTAATTAATCAATCTACGATGAACGCAGCTCATTTCAAAGATACCAGGGCTAATACAAGGGAGACAGCAATTAGGATTTTCCTATAAATTACCTCCCATGATTTGCATATTCATTTATTCTAAAATCCCATACAGTCTCATGTAACTTCATGTACTCTCAACCAAGAAGGAGACAAGTACGAACGTTCCCATGTGACAGGCTTGATAATTGTCGTGAAATTTATTTCTACATGAAACCATCGGTAACCTTGTTAACCCGCAAATAAAGAATATTTATACACCAATGTGGTGTTCAGTAATCATTCTCATTGTTCGACATGCATATATACATACATACATGCATACATACATACATACATACATACATACATACATACATACATACATACATATATATATATATATATATATATATATATATATATATATATATATATATATATATATATATATATATATATGTCTATGTACACATGCATACACTCCCCACACGTGCATACACACATACATATACACTCACATGCGTATATATATGCACGCATACGCACACACATAGACACCTGATATTGTGAGAGCATATAACAAGTTGAGAGAATCAATATCTCTGGCAGTGTCTGGTATATATTTTTTTATACCGTATAACCGAGATACTTATGTTTCAATCATAAACAGTTATTTGCACTCTATGAAATCTCTAGAAAATCTCATGTCACTATTTTATTAAGTACAACGAATAAGGTCACTTGTGAAAAATCACGAAAGCACACGTGAGAAAGGTGTGAAAAGTTGTCTGAAAATCAGTTTCAACAACCAAATACACATACATACACGCACACACATTCCCCTACTGACACATACGCGCACACATATACATCTACACACACATACACCTACATACATATACACGCACACACATATACCTACACATTTATACACTCATCCTATCCCTTTCTCCTTCAGACATACGTACACATGTTGGCGTACATCATACTAGAATGGAAAATCTGTCTCATGTTTCAACATATTAGCAAAAACACTGTATCGGAGAAATGTTTCCTCTTCATTACAAATTGTATATATATATTTAAAATAACTTTTAGTTCATTACTAGCCCGTGGAACACCGAAAAACCTAAAAGAATATCGATTATTGTATCAACACAAAAACGTAATTTTCCTTCATTCATGAAATGGAGACAATTTCTGACATTAACACATATACTTACTTTACGCAACGACATACGTTCAGATATTTCTACAGAGAAAGCGAGAAATCACATTATTTTAATCCACAATCCGTCTTTGAGACAGAACATGCAGGTACGCACGCAGCACACGCACACACACACACACACACACACACACACACACATACATACATACATAAGCACATATATAACTGAAAATGATTTTGATGGGGAAAAAGTGTTTTTATGGGCTATTATTTTAATGTTTGCCATTGTCATACGCCCACTAAACTCGATAACATGCAAAAAGAAATTTTCCTTAGGAAAATGTATATGCAATGACAATTTCTTGCAACAAACTCACTTTCTACATCTCCAAAGGCGTGATGCTGGTTATCACTAAGTTTTAAATCAACAACACAAGCAGGCCAAATTCATGTTTTTTGATTATTTACTGAGTTAGCTTTCTGCCAATAGTAGTTGGAAAAACAGAAAGAAACTAACCGCAAAGGATTCAACAACAATATGTCCCAGAAGTTATTGTTTTCAGAGCATCACCAGTCGCACTACTAAGTTGCAGCTTCGTGTATAACCAAATAAATCGCTCCTCCCTTAATACCAGAAGATGACAACTAGGGGTTACTTCTTTTGGCCACAAACAACAGTACCACCTCTGTCCTCTTACGACAATGAGAACACAGAGAATTACCAGGAGCAGCAGAATTACACAGAGAATTACCAGGAATGGAGAAAATCGGCACCCCTTACAAAAATCAAGAGGAATTCAGACAAAAAGTGAGCGGATCGTGTGAAAGGGACCCATTTTCTCTTGAGCATTTATGCAAGAGGACTTAGGAAAAGATCAAATATGGATTTGCGATTTGTGGATTTCGACCGAAATGGCGCATGCCTATAACAGATTGTTGCTGAAAACCAAACCTAAAATGGCTATTAACTGTTATATTTCAATCATCAAAAGGTGGGTCTTTTCTACCCCGCTGCGACATCTGGGTTGTCTGCAATCATACTGGGGCACTGCTTTGAAAGGTTTTAGTCGAACAAATCGACCCTTGGGCTTATTTTTGCCGAACTGATAAACTAAAAGGTCGTAGACACACCACCATCGGTTGTCAAGTGGAGGTGGTGGACAAACACAGACATAGAGACATACATACATACATACATACATACATACATACAGAGTTTTCCTATATTCACCGCCCGCACTCATCTCTGCTTGTAAATATTCAGTGAAGCTCTACATAGCGCCGTAAACTTACCGGCTGCTATTTCTAGCAATGATCGTACTTCGTGTACACCTGCTTTATATATTTATAATTCTACTTATATGGTGCTTTATTCTTGCTGGATATTAATATTGTTTTAATATTATTTATATTTTCATATATATATATATATATATATATATATATATATATATATATATATATATATATATATATGTGTGTGTGTGTGTGTGTGTGTGTGTGTGTGTGTGTGTGTGTGTGTGGAGGCGCAATGGCCCAATAGTTAGGGCAGTGGACTCGCGGTCGGAGGATCGCGGTTTCGATTCCCAGGCCTGGCGTTGTGTGTGTTTACTGAGCGTATATATATATGTATATATATATATACGACGGGCTCCTTTCAGTTTCCGTCTACCAAATCCACACACAAGGCTTTGGTCGACCCGAGGCTACAGTAGAAAACACTTGCCCAAGGTGCCACGCAATGAGACTGAACCCAGAACCATGTGATTAAGAGGCAAGCGTCTAATCACACTACTGCAAAAATTAATATATCATAATATATTCTATAACATATTTTGACCCAACCCTCGATTTCTTTTTACACAACTTTGTATGTACACCCGCAGTTGCTTTTACAATCTCCTTGTAACACGTTTTTGTATGACTAGGTCCTAATTGTTGGTGTAGGTACGGAAATGCTCAACATATTGACCCAGTAGTTTTGCCTTCTTCAGTCTGATGGTCAAGCCGAAGATTTGACAGGCTCTGGTAAGATTGTCCATGCCACTTTATCTATAAACAGCGTGCCCTTGATAAGCATTTTGCACACTCAATTGAGATAGACTGACCAGGTTCTTGTTTGGTCTTGTGTAGAGGTAAATACTGTCAGCACGACAGCAAAAGATATGCCAAATAAGGTGAAGTCGAGCACACACAACCTTGTTTCACTCCACTGTGAATTGTTAATTACCGCTTCATATAACAGCGGTAGTTCTTTGTGGGCTATGAGTGACAGATTTGGTTCTAGCTGGTGAAGTGTAACAACGGAGAATTGCGTCTTCTACAGTCCCATCATTCATAATCCGTCTCAGTGTGTTTTTCATACGCATCGTCGATAAAGTGAATTTATCATCTAAAATTGTTACAACAACGAAGGAATTTCCGCGCTGAAGTGTATATGAATGTGTTAAATACGCAGCTTTATTCACTGATGAATGTGCCTTTATTATTATTATTATTATTATTATTATTATTATTATTATTATTATTATTATTATTATTATTATTATTATTATCATTATCATTATCATTATTATTATTATCATTATTATTCCTTCGTAACAAAGTGTAGTCATCTGTCAAGTCACAACAAGGACCCCAGACAGATAATACTTTCCTTAAGATGTGCACTGTGCCCACTAAGGTTGCTTTTTGCATTATTATTATTATTGTTGCTATTATTATTATTATTATTATTATTATTATTATTATTATTATTATTATTATTATTATTATTATTATTATTATTATTATTGTTGTTGTTGTTGTTGTCGACATCATTTTTTTCATGAACCTTGAATGGTAGGCAATTATTTTCATCAGTTTACATAACTTCAGTTTCTTTGGCTGATAATTGTTTTGCCTAAAACCAATTACTGCTGTTTAGTGACTGACCGTAGAATTGATGTTAATCTGAAAGTCAGTCTATAGGCAACTAATTCATTAAGGGGGATCTGAGGAGGTTTTGTCTGTGTAATTAATTTTCTAATACCGCAAATCCTTCCTTGACAAAAAGATCTTTATGAATATTTCAGTAATTTTCATTATAATAGCAAAAGTTGTAACTGTGTGGGTTAACAAATTCATTGAAAGCAATGCAAAGTAACTATTATTTATTGATAGATTCTGACGAAAGATCTTAACATCGATTGTTTTCCACAAGGTATAAGTACAAATTTTGCAGTGGTGGAGTATAGTTAAATAAATAAGCATTAGTATATTACTGGTATTATTTTGTTAATAAAAATGAAGTGCAAAATTAGCTCCATTGGGATTAACCTAGAAAGCATGCCTATGCAATTTTCACTGATCTAAAAAGATTCTAATTTTAAATATGTTTTAATATAATCAATGCTTATATTAGAAACTGTGCGAAAAAGCAGATTTTATGGAGAATTATTACTAGTTGATTTCATAAAAGCTTGAATACTAACCAGCTAGGTAAATAGTTTGTATTCGCATCTCTGGAAAAGAGTCCTCAAACACAATGTTTAGTTGTATGTAGGCAATATAGGGTTACACCCGTCACTTTTGTAAGAAGCAAGAACATTGTAAAATTGATGAATGTTTTGTTAGCTAGTAGATGTTGAGTTCAAGTGTTCTTATGAACCTGAATACATATGACAGAGAATTGTTCACATCATTATTCTACTTGTTTTTGTTTTTTCAAATAATTCTGTTACAATTTATAAAAACGTAAATTCAGATTAAATTGGTTTCTTTGTATATTGCACACATTGCAAAAATGTTTTAAACCATTCTTTGTTGAAGTTTGTTTTACGTTCTGAGTTCAAATTCCGCCGAGGTCGACTTTGCCTTTCATCCTTTCGGGTCAATAAATTAAGTACCAGTTGCGTACTGAAGTCGATCTAATCGACTGGCCCCTGCCCCTAAAATTTCGGGCCTTGTGCCTAGAGTAGAAAAGATTCTTTGTTGAAGTTTTATAACAATGGTTTCTTTCAATAGAATAATTCTTTCTACAAAAATTTTTTGGGTGGTGGAGGTGGGGGTGATCTAGTCGATTACATCGACCCCAGTGATCGACTGGTTCTTAGTTTAGCGACTCTTAAATGATAAATGGCAAAGTCGAATTTGAACTTAGAATGTAAACCGGAAGAAATACCGCTAAGCATTTTATTCGGCATGCCAACGATTCTGCCAACTTGCCACCTTCTTATAGTAATACAATGTTATTCTATTACGTTTATTCCAAACTGCAACGGAAAGCAAAACTGAACTCAGCCATATTTTAACACAGAACATAAAAAACGACTCTAAATGCTGTAACACATTCATTCGGAAAAAAATCTCAGTGCGCATGACTGCTACATATTTTCTTAAATCTTAAAGAAATATAAGATCCTCATGATATTTGAACAGAGAACATGGAAGGACAAATATAACACACGCACACACATCTGTGTTCGTATGGATATGTTTATATATATATTCAATGTAAATTATATATATATTCAATGTAAAGGCGTATTCTTTATGCAGCAGTACATACGAACTCCCAGCTATCTGCTCTCTAAGACCAATATTTTAATATTGAAGATATGTAGTTCTATTAAATGTAATCTAAGGATGCAGAGAATTCATGTATATAATATTGCTTTCAAATTTTGGCACAAAGCTAGTAAGTTCGGGGGAGGGGATAAGTCGATTACATCGACCCCAACCAATACTCGATTGGTACTTATTTTATCAACCGCATAAGGATGAAAGCCAAAGTTGACCTCGGCAGAGTTTGAAATTAGATCTAAGTACATAATATTGATAAGATAAGCTGGTATGTATTTCGCCGAGTAAAGCGGAAGAAGACAATAAAAGTATCAGTATAATATGAGTTTAAATACAATAACAATCGGGTTGAAGCAGAATGCTGCAGAAACATTCATAGCTGCTATGAAACTAATGTTATTCTAATATTAAACGTTTAATTCTCAATCGGAAACTAAACCGGAAATAGTCAGCATTGCTGCTAAAAACAGCTTCCTCTATATAGATTACACCACGTGTGTTTGAAACGCTGTAAACAGCGAAAGCGTTTACATGTTACGAACACTTCTTTCCAAAATATTTGTATCCTGTTTTTTATTTAAGATCTTTCATAGAATTGATAATTTTTCAAGAAAATCTCTCTTCAAATGCATATGCACATGTGTGTGTGTATGTATGTGTGTACGTTTATTTTCTGCAATGAGAACGCTGAGGGCAACTTTGACATTCCCCCTCCCTAGTTCGATAAAATAAGTATCATCCAGTAATCGACTCCAACCACACCTAAAATTTGAAGTCTTTTGCTTATATAAGAAATCAATATATTGAAAGTGCAAGCGACTGCTTCAATGTACGTTTCTACGAAGTGATTAAACTATATTTTGCAAACATTTTTCATCTATCGATTTTATCATGGGACATTCAAATTAAATAAGAATATTATATTCTTTTATTTTCTAGAATTTATTATATTCAAGGCTGAATTTTACAGACACACACGCATGCGCACTCACGCATGCACATATATATTTTAAAGTCAATTAGGGCGAAGTTAGATGTGAACCAGCAGATGACATCAATCCTGCTCTACTTTAAAATATTTTTAAGGGTTTATATTGAGTGATGAATAAGTTGCGCTCCTTGCTATGTAGGCATTTTTAGAGGTAGTTACACATTGTAGTATTTCACTGCTAGATGAACAAATAAATAATTTTACATTTATATTGATTTCAAATGTTAGCACAAGGCCAGCAATTTTAGGAGTGAGAATAAGTTGATTACATCGACCCAAGTGTTCAACGGGTATTTATTTCATCGACTCCTTCTCCAGCAGAAAGATGAAAGGCAAAATGATTTTACATTTATATTAAGATCAAATATATTTGAAAAGAGCGTAAATATTCGATGGAAACATTACTTTAACAAGGTATTCTTTCCGCTTAAGTATAATCTCTTACATTAACAGCTTATTGATATCTAGGCGTAACACTTTCTGTATTGTAATAACAACACCAGTGTTCCCCATTATATTTTATTGTATCTCGTCAGTTTTAAAAACACTTTTAGCCTTCTCTAAATCACTGCACTATACAGATTAGAAAATACAGGTTTTAAGCAAAGATTATGCTAGCCAAAATATATGAAGAAAGTAACCTGACCTTTGCAATCAAACCTCAGTGGATAGTTAACACGTATGAAAAGCTAACCAGGCAAGAATAAATCACCGTAATAGGGTTCCAGAAAATGAATAGCTGCTTATTATGCGCTGTCTTCAGTCCAATGAATCGGGTCGGAAAAATTTGTTTAGAAGTATTAGCTCACTGGCCTTCTGACTACTGATCTTTCAGGTAGAGTCTTAAGAGAAGTCATGAAAAATCGGACGAATAAATTTTAACATTTTGATTTTCCGCTATAGATTAGCAACTCCACACCAACCCCTAGTATTTCTTCTTGTGCATTATTGAACAAATTCAAGACATTTTTCGATGAGTGTCTGTACGAACATTCTATACGCATAAAGAACGGTTAGTGGATGTAAACAGAATTTTAAGCTTCGCTTTATGTTTCAAATTGCTGTCATTCGTCGATTAACCTCACTCAGCCGGTTAATGGATCTTTCACTGTGGCACTATCAGTGCATCTTCCATCGTGGTTGTCTAAGCTACATTTCTGTATTGCAGGAATTACAGTTATTTAAGTACATTGCTATTTCCTATATGCCAACTACTCCTTCCTTCGATAAGCTGCAAACTTGCAACTGCTTCTATCGATAACGAAAAAAGCAAATGCTAAATAGTTGAATGACACACAAAAAGCCCTAGTTCAGTTCGTTATTTAATGATAATTTTTCAGTGTGTATTTATTGAAACTCGGAGAAGATAGAGTAACTCTTGATAAAAATAATTGTTTAGGTATATTTCTAGTTAAGTTGTAAAACTGAAATGGACCGATAGGTTATGTTAAGGAGTAGCAGGAAGTGTTAGTGAGAGGTTGTCGCGAAGTGGAGCGGTAGAGGATTAGTAACTTTACAACAGAAGTCGTTCAGATAGACACGTTCCTCTGTCTATGACACTGACCCCAACCCACACATAAGCATCTGCTCATTCGTGCTTAACTTATCCATACTATATATCTTTCTCCAACAGTCCTTTCACTCCTTCTTCCTCTTTAACTCTCTTACACACACATACACACACACACATACACACACACACACGCAACGAGTTGAAATCGATGCAGGCAATAACATTTTTTTCTTTTCTACTCTAGGTACAAGGCCCGAAATGTTTGGGGAAGGGCCAGTCGATGAGACCGACCCGAGTGCGCAACTGATACTTAATTCATCGACCCCGAAAGGATGAAGGGCAAAGTCGACCTCGGCGGAATTTGAACTCAGAATTTGAACGTAAAGACAGACGAAATACCACTAAGCACTTCGCCCTAAAATTTCGGGCCTTGTGCCTAGATTAGAAGCGAATATTATTGTTTGACGAAGCTTCGGATAAATTCGCCACGTAAATTTTATTATTGTGCTTGACCCGAGCAGAAAAAAAAAGTGCAAAAACAACGTATTGTAAATAAATATGAAAAAACCCAAAAAATGCGCGCTGGCGACGGGGAGAAGACTCGGAAAATTCACATCGGGAATGTTCCGAGTCCTCTCACTACTTCCCCGTTCGTCGGCGAAAATTTTTTTTATTCATATTCGTTTACTACACATTATTTTACACCAATTACACTATTTTTTTCAATTTTTTTTGTGACGGGGATGGGTGGGGTGCGAACTCGGATAATTCACACGATCCAGTAACCCCACTTCGACACCCGGTCGCAAAAAAGGAAAAAAAACAACTAGTGTAATAAGTGTAAAACATGTAGTAAACGAATATGAAAAGAAAGCGCGCTGGTGAACGGGGGGGGGGGCAGGGGATGAGAAAACTTGGAATTTTTCGAGTGCTCTCCCCCGGCCCCCGTTCGCCAACGCGCATTTTTTTCATATTCGTTTACTACATGTTGTTTTACACCTATTGCTGTTTGACTGGTTTTTCAAAATTACAATTGTTTATCAATTTTCTTTTGTCCCACTTAATTTCAAAATACTTGGTGCTAATCTCCGTTTTCAAGATTTTATTCCAGAAATATATGCTTTAAACATAAGAAATTGCGATTTACCCTCAAAATTTGCGTTGGGGGTTGCAGTTTGGATTTAGGATTAGGGTTAGTATTAGGATTTAAGATTAGGACTAGGGTGTAGGTTTTAGGGATTAGATTAAGATTAGGGTTTACAGTTAGGGTGTAAGGTGAGGGCTAAGGGCTAGCATCTAAAGTTAGGGTTTGGTGTTTACTCTTGGCAATAGTTTCGGATTAGGGTTAAAATTACGTCCGTTTAAATTGGAACTGGAGGATTCAAAAAATTTTAATTTCTTTATAATATTTTTGCAGAAATGAACTCACATATATTTAAAACCTTGATATCTAAAAAATAATCGTTAAAAATACTTAAGAAAAGTGTGCATGCTATACTCAGTTAGAAATTTAGCCGAGTGTTTTTCGAAAAAATTTACTATAAATTAAATAAATTACTTTCCAACGTTACCATTAAATCCCCGAGTTTTCAACTCGAGCAAGAAGAGGTATTTCAGCTAGTTGTGTGTGTGTGTGTGTGTGTGTGTGTGTGTGTGTGTGTGTGTGTGTGTGTTCGTGTTTGTGTTTGTTCCCTCACCATCGGTTGACAACCGGTGTTGATCAGTCTACATCCACGTAACTTAGCGATTCGGAAAGGGAGAAAGATAGAATAAGTACCAGACCTAAAAATAAGCTCTGGGGTCGATTTACTCAGTCTAATGAATGAAACAAGTAAAAGATAAAAACAATATACATATATGTTTATACTCTCTCTCTCTCTCTCTCTCTCTCTCTCTCACACACACACACACACACATATATACATATTCCTGATTCTTTGTTTCTATCTCATTTTCTTTCCATTTCTCCTCTCTTTTGGACTTTGTTCTGCATATCCGACGAAGAACCATGTCTGAAAGGTCATACTTTTACACTTACCGAGCGACAAATTTATAATATTCACCGTGAACGTCCCTTGAACATTAGTTTTGCATTTGAATTCGTCGTTCGTTATTGATTTACCTTTGCACACACACACACGCACACACGCACACACGCACACACACGCACACGTACATTGCTTGCGTTTTGTTATCTCACCTGAACAGTGTATGATTCCCCGAGAAAGCTGATTCAGACCGACACATCTGTGTTGCTTTCCTCTGCTGGATTTAAAGACCTTAAACATTCCAGTCCGTACCATCTATACTTGTTAAAAAAAAAAACATCGATCAACCAATGCCCCAAGTTCTTGCATTGTGTGTGTATGTGTGTGTGTGTGTGCGCGCGTGTGTGTGTGTGTGTACGTGTGTGTGTGTGTGTGTGTGTAGATATGAGAGACTTTATTGTATGTCGATTTAAGACATATAATACTTCTTTGAGGTATTTCTCTCGGGCATACTGTATATACGTATTATAGGCAAGCTGTTTTTCACATATACGCACAGACATCGCACACGCACACACATTGCACATGCACACACATCGCTCAGGCGCACACGCATGTATACACACGTGCACAAGAATATATTTATTGAAAGCTAAACATTCACAAATCGCTACACAACTATCTCGCTTCCATCTTCGGACCGAAGTGAGACATTCAAATTATCTGGGCTTGACTAGACGTGGAATAAAGAAAACCCCGATAGACGTTTTTACTTTCATCAGTTACAGCAGTAAATGGCTTTCGAGTGCAATTCAGATCGTGTACCTTATCAAGAAATATATAAACTGGAAAGTGGCTCTCTTGAAGTTAAATTGCGCAGTGAAGTATACTGAGCTAAGGTGCACCTAAGCAACAATTAAAGAGTGAAATCTCACATAAAATTGGCTGAATATAGCTTCACATGTTGAATTTATCAGCACAGCTTCTCCTTTGTTCACCGTAAAAAGAAGTTTTCAACTGCTTTGTCGAAATATATTTAGCATGTGAGAGAGATAAGCTGGCATCACTCCGTATAATTTGATCAGTTTTGGATTCAGCACATTTGTTTCGCTTCGAGGAATTCCGTTTTGCTCACATTGACTTAAGTTTGTCACGGCTTGAGATTACGATCGGTGTTTTTATCTTCTAGTGCTTTATTCTAAATCATATTGAGTTCTAAAAACTAGTTATTAGTATAGTTATACCAAAGAGAAATAATTTGTACACACACACGCACGCACGCACGCACGCACGCACGCTAGCACGCACGCACGCACGTACGCACGCACGCACGCACGCACGCATGCACGCACGCACGCACGCACGCAGACATAGACACAGACATACAGACAGGCACAACACACACAGACATACACACACACAGACACGCACATACACAGACACACAGAGACACACTCAGACACACACACACACGCACACACACACACACACACACACACACACACACACACACACACACACACACGAAAATGAAACTTTTGTTAATAATTTCACAATTTCATTGTATGAATATTTTAATTCAATAATTGTAATTCACCAATATCTTTGCTCGCGTATTCGAAACTTTCGGCAAATATTTCCACAGGAAAGCTCTTTTGTAACAATCATATATTAAAACGTCTTTTCGTGAATACGAATTTTAATATGTTTTGTTTATAATTTATTTAAACGCATAAATTCAATACGTTTTAGCAACCCATATGGTTTTTTCAGGTATAAACGCATTCTCTCGTCTTTAAGTCTTAAGTTCAAATTCAGCCGCGATGGACTTTGCCTTTCATCCATTCGGGGTCGATAAAATAACCAATTGAAGACTGGGGTCAATATAATCGACTAGCTTCCTACCACCAAATTTTAGGCATAAGGCCTATAGTAGAAAGTATTATTATTATTATTATCTGGTGGCTGTAGCGAAAGAAATAGTATGGTGGACTCGTCTGAAAGGGCTAAAGTCAGGCACTTTCCTCTCTGGCCAAGGCCTCATCAACTTCTTCAAGTTTAACTTGAAGAAGAAAGTGAGGGTGGAGAGGGAAGTGTTGCCTTCTAGCAAGCTTGTTGAAAGGTGGGTGAATGCTGGAAGAATGGCCAGTGTGAAAGGACCAATTCTGAGCGTACACCCGTGAGGTAATAAAAGGAGAAGGGCTCTTGCCTTGTTGATTAGGCACCCGTGGCTTTTGTGGGATTTTCCGCGAGGACCTTTAAAGTGCTTTCCCTTTTGGGAGATTTATTTTGTTCAATTTTTTATCGTTATATATATATTGTTTGCACGATGAAAACCCCTTGACTCGTCTTGTGTTGTCTTTTATGTTGTGTCATGTCATTTCATGTTGTTTTATGTAAGCCCTTGTGGCTAATAAAAGAATGAATTAATATTATTACGAAGGTAATGAGCTGGCAGAATCATTAGCATGCCGGACAACATGCTTAGCGACATTTCGGCCGTCTCTGCGTTTTGAGTTTAGATTCCCCCGACGTCAACTTTGCCTTTCATCCCTTCAGAGTCAATAAAATAAAGCACCAGTTGAGCCCTGGGTCGATGTAATTGACAAGCCCCCACCCGCAAAATTTCAGACTCGAGTCTAGAGAAGAAGGGAGTATTATTGTTGTAGCAATTAATATTTTTTTTTGTTGTAGTGCCAGCAACGCGTCGCTTCGAATCGCTTGTAAGTTTCGCTTTATTTTGACAGTCTTTCAAGGATATATATGTTCAAAATATTTGTTCTGTGACTTACATAATCTCCCAAAGGTTGTGAGGCGCTCCAATACTCCTATATGTTTCGCCCTTCAGAATTTCTGGTTAATTCTCTGAAAAGTACTCATTAAAAAAAAAAAACTCTACGGAAAGCAAAGAGAGTGAGATTAGAGACTCGAAGAGCTGTCTTAACTCTGCCGTCTCCATATCAAAGTAAGGCACCACCATTACCACCGTCACCACTAGTACTGACCGAAACAACAACAACAACAGCAGCAATGAAAATGATAAAAACAACAAAAAAAATGAAAATGAGAAACAGAAAAACGAAAATTTAAGTGATCGCTTCAGTACGCATACGCACCCCATCACCACCACCGCCTCATTAACACCAATACATAAAAAAAGTAATCAAGACACTGCAATTAACAAATCTAACATTCGTGAGTCCACCAACGCCGTACGCCAGATGCAAGAAATTTCTTTCGTCCCTTCAGGATTAAAAAAAAAAATGTTAAGAACATCATTGCGAAGAGTTCAAACAAAGCATTAAATATACCAAAATCCATCTGGCAAGATAGCAGCCTCAAAACTTATTTACATGTGCACAGGAATAAAAAGTCGGAGAATAGAGCAAGCGGCACTGAAGTAAATAGAAAAAATGCTTCTGACCAATGTGTAGCACCAAAATGTACGTCACTAAGGTGAGTGGGATATGGCACGGTAGAGGCGAAATTTCCGAAAGAGGATGAGGCCAGGAAGCATATGTGTGTGTATGAGTGTATGTGTGTGTGTGCGTGTGTGTACGTATATGTGTATGCATTCGTATATGTGTATGCGGTATTTCGTCTGCCGCTACGTTCTGAGTTCAAATTCCGCCGAGGTCGACTTTGCCTTTCGGGGTCGATTAAATAAGTACCAGTTACGCACTGGGGTCGATATAATCGACTTAATCCGTGTTTGTCTGTCCTTGTTTGTCCCCTCTGTGTGTAGCCCCTTGTGGGTAGTAAAGAAATAACACATACACACATACGTACATACATAGACATATTACATATTTCACAACTTATAAAATTGAACTCGATCAGTTGGCGATGTTTGAAAAATAGGAGGAAGGGTGAGCAGGGTTGGTGTGAGGTAAATGTAGCCAAGTAAGAAATTAACATGAAGTGGTAGAGGGTTAGTGATTTTTACAACAGTTATTCAGATAAACGCGTTTTCTGTCCATAAATTACACGCTACCAACTTGGAAAATGAGAGGACATATTGGATAAGAAGTAAAAAGACAATTGCTCATAGATGTACTCGATCATGTTTATTTTGTAGCCAGACAACAATAGCATGTGCACACATTCATTTATTGATGACAGCACTCACTCTTAACACAAATATGTACAAATCATCTACAATTCTGTGAAAGTCGGCATACTCACAAACGCACACATATTTACGATTAAGTCAAACGCTTCCAATTTTCTTTTCCCGCCTCCCTCTCCCTGTCTTTCACTCACTCACTCACTCACTCACTCACTCACTCGCTCGCTCACTCAATCTCTCCCCCTCTCTCTGTATCTCTCCCTACCTTTCATATTCCTTTATATTTTCCTATTTGCGACCCATTCTCTCATTTATTTTCTCCCCTTACCTTCTTTGACTTTCATATCACTCTGCTTCTCCTGTCTTCCCTCTTCCCACTCCTTCTCTCCCTCTCTCACACTTATACACAGATATTAGACAAACGATGTTCAAACCGAATTCATTGGGAAACAACAAAAGTATTTCTTTTTCCAGTTGTAAGCAAAAGATAACTTTGTACAGAAGGAACACTAATTGCTTTGAATCCTATCACTTTTGCTTGATGACATTATTAATCCCCATACTCTTCACAAAGGTGTCTAAAGTCAACATTGAAAGTGAAGTATCTTATTAAATTCATTGAAAAATGTTAATTTTTTTTTCTTTATTTTTTTTTTATAAAATTGTACTTAGCGAGTCATGTATCTCGAAGCTAGGAAGACAGCTTTCTAAAGAGGAAATTGGTATTGTTTTGATTCTTATCAGTATTTGGTTTTGACATTATCAATCATCGTTCTCTTCGCGAAGAAGCCATCTAAAGTTTAAATTGAAGGCAAAGTATCTAATTAAATTCATTGAAAAATATTGAACAAAATCAAATTAACTATCTCTTTTAAAAAGTCGGGGGTTAGGGTTAACTGCATGTTTAGAATTGTGTCAATCTTGCTCAATAACAGTACAAGTTACCGAACTCTTTGAGAAGCCGTACAGCACATACGCATTATTTGGAGGCATGTTCATTCTTTTATTCTTAACAGTACAATAGAGGAATATCAAACATACATCAGTAGGGACGGAACATAGCGGTAATATATATTTGCTGTCATTAGTGAATTGTGCAATGTAGCGGTTTAGTATCTCAAAAATAACGTTGAAATAATTCTTTCTCAGATCATACGTGGTCAAACGCTTATGAAAAGGAACATACCTGTATCATATAGCGGTCTAAGTGATAATGACCACTACGATGCTCTCTTTCCTATAAACAATAAGGAGTATGAAGAGGAATGCAGAGGGAAGGAAAACAACACACGTCAGTAAAAAAGAAAAAAAAAGAGAATTTAAAGAATATCAGCGCATAAGGGTAAGATAATGTTAGAAGAAAATGAAAAAGATAGAAAATAAAGTTACAAAAGTGAAGGAATATGAAAGGTGGACAAGCGAACAAGGAAGTGAAAAAATAGAGAAGAAAGACAGCAGAGAAAGGAAATTTTTGAAATAAAAAAGTACTAGAAAATAAGAAAGACGAAAAAAAAAAAAAGATTGGAAAAAGGAAAGAGAATGACAGAATAAATGACGGACAAGAGAATGTAAAAGACTGAAAAGTAGGATTTAAAAAGGAAAAACATTTGCAGACAGACATATGAACAAATGCAATGGAAGAATGATCCAGCGGGAGTCAGATGACACGTCCGTACAGATAGTTATGAGGTGGGCGAGGAGCTGATGCGTGCGCGCGCGCAGTTCTTTGTTAAAAGCGTAATGGTGCTATCTGATGTTCTCGATGGTTCTCAGGACTCTGCTATCGAAGCCGTTGATCTTCTTCGCCAGAGTCTTTGAGAGGGGCCACGTTTCCGTTCCATAGAAGAGATTGGAGAGGACCGATGCGTTGTAGATGCGGAACTTCGTCTTCCGGGAGATAGAGCAGTAGCACCAGTGGGGATTCTACAGGGAGTACATGATCCGTGCGATTGATCTCCAGGGTCAGGTCTCCATTGTTGGTTTACTCTCATTCGACGCAGCAGCCGCCAGTTGAAAGGGTCTTCGTGGCGGGCCCAGCACCAGATGGCTGGGCGTGATTGTGGAAGATCTCCAGAGGCTCAACGTCACCTTGTAAGATGCAGAGGAGCTGGCACAGAACCGCCAGCGATGTAGAGCACTGGTACACTTGGTCGGCTCTACGCATGATGACGCATCTGGGATCACTAATTTGGAATGGCTCCAACTCCATAATGCAAGAGCATGAAGCCAAGCCAATCCTAGACTGCAATGGCTGTGTATGGCGTTTAATTATGATCCAAATCATGATTATGCATCTGAAAAATTTGTATTTCTGGGTTCTATATGTAAAACATGAGAAAAGTGTGATGCTAGAAAGTGGAATAAGGGATCATGTGGTAGGTATTGTTTTAATGGTAATGTCCATTTACCTATAACTGAGTTGCCAGAACTTATAAGGAGTCTTCATTTGGGTACCACTTCAAAATAAAAACACCGTCTTAAAAAAAAAACAAAAAAAACAATCGAGCATACAATCATGCTTTTCAAATGACATTATTCGGTGTAAAAATCATTAGGGAAAGTGGGGTTTTGCCGACATTCAAAGTGCCAAGACAAATTTATCAAAGAAGTAGCTCTCTTAAGCTTTTGCAGAATAAAGGTTCAGAATTTTCACAGATATATTTTGTAGGTGACATTCAAAAAGAAGTACAATGTAATGACAAAAGCTACTTGAATACAAGATTAGAATTTATTTTAAAACTGAAAGAAATGCGAACTTTCAAGTTGTCATCGATACTGACAAAAGGCTGTCGATTTAATGTTCCCGAGTGTATTGAGTTGTATTTGTTAAAGTTGGAAAAGAATATAACAAACGAGGTATTGTTTCGAAGTAGTATCAAGTTTATAAATGAAATTCATCGTTTATACGATGCTTTACAATATGCCTTGCTTTTTATTAACGGAGGAGTTGGATGCCACTTCGGTATACCACAAATCGGTGGAATCATTTCCAAAGAACCTGCACCCTGTATGAATCATTATGTTTATCAATAGATGATTCGAAGTATTTTTTTGAATCATCTTCATTACTACCAAGATTTATTTAAAAATAATACGTTGTAGATATGTATATCAAAATACAGTCGGTGTGGTTATGCAACATAAAAAAGAGCTACGCTGAGAATCATACATCCATTTGCGAGAAGGTATTAACTGTTATGTTTCTAGACCAGAGATTCGAAACTGTAGTCTTCCATTCAGTTTTACAGGAAGCCTAAGACATATTGCATGAGAAGACGCAGGATTCCATGACAATTAAATATTCTCCAGAACATTTAATCACCGACAGACATAAACTTGTTGCTATAATCTTCCATCTCAGTCTCCACATTGATGGACCTTATAATTAAATTTTGATCAGTACGTTGTTACAGGTACACAACTGAATGGTAATAAAGAAGTCTGCCTCACGCACATATATTTAGTTGGTTTTTGCAAAATCTCACACTAATGCGACTTCAGAAATACTGCACTCCGCAAAAGACCAAAAACTTTATGAAATAGTAAAATCGAACATGGTTCATAGTTCATGCAGTTACCTCAACCCAACTGCACCTTGCATGAACGACAAAATAGTGTATGAAACATCTCAAGAATTTTATTATAGAACTACAGCATGTGATGAAGGACATTCTTCATAGTAACAAAAGGCGCTAAAAATTGGGGTCTTGAAACAAAAATTAATAACGTAATTGGTAATCAATGGATAGACTAAAACAGTCTATGTCCATTAAATATAGCGTACTGTAATTCCATAAAGTTAATCAAGCTCTTTTGTAAATAAATTAAGAAAGATTCCGATCCTGCAGTGTTTACTCTCAAACAACAGATATTTCAGATACTTCAAGATGAGATGTTATATTTGTCGTAATGAAGCGCTTTGTTTACCCATTCATGAGCGATATCCTTCTATACAATTGGTTGTTCATTTAGAGAATGGACAAAGAAATAATTTTACGTACAACAGAAACTATTGCTCAGCATCACTAATTCTAAGAGAAACTACATTAACAACGATGTTCAGACCTTGCCAGATAGTCTTTTTCGCTAAAACCCTGTTGAGTTATCAATTACCGTCTTATAATACATAAACCAATAAACAGAAAAACAGGCGCTGCAATTGATAATTATCCTGTTACAGTTTCTATTGTGCAACCAAGTTAGAATGCTTTTACTTAATGCTGTTTCTTCTTGAAATCCGTGACCCCAGATCCTTTCTTGACCTTCGAACCGTTGATATTTCTATAAGAACCTTTGCTTCTTATAGAGGTGCATCGTTTAGATTTAGATTGCTACAGGCTGAAAGTCACTGGATAGCAGACAAAAAGTTTCTGTGTCATGTACAGAAAGGAGCTTGAGAACACTGTTATTCTGTTTAAAAACAGTGATTTGGGGGTCCAAAATCAATATGGTTAAGATACTAAAATGATCTTGCTGCAAAATGCAGATGCCAGATTTTGATGCAGTAAAATAAAATACAGTGATGAAATCTACAGTACAACATTAATTTCTCTTGAAGACAAAGTTGTTTCCATGAGGACGGCGCTTTGGGAAAGTATTCTACACCACACCAAATCACAGCCTGCCGTAGAAATGAAATCATACCAATAGTGGTGCACCGTCATGGCCAAATTCTCTTGCTAAAACAAATAAAATGAAAGTGTACACACGCGCGCGCACACACAGACAGAGATATATTTATTATAAATTATCAGTTTGTTCCAATATGAGAAATACATCAGTTATATTTTTATTTTGTCGAGTAGTATATATATACCTCCAGCATAAAACAAATTACGCTTTTCCATCCAGCTTTTCTGAAGGGTTGGCAATATTTCCGCGAAAACAAAGATAAAATAACTAGTAATATGCAACCGATGATATAAATATACACACACATCTATAAACGTTTATATATATATATATATATATATATATATATATATATATATATATATATGTGTGTGTGTGTGTGTGTGTGTGTGTGTGTGTGTGTGTGTGTGTGTGTTTGTAAAAATAGATATATGTATATTCTTTTCTGCATAAGGCGTGGAATTTTTGGAGAGGGGACCAATCGATTAGATCAACCCCAGTACGCAAGTGGTACTTAATTTATTGACACTGAAAGGATAAAAGACAAAATCGACCTCGGTGAAATTTGAAATCAGAGCGTAAAGACAGACAAAATACCGCTAAACATTTCGCCCGGCGTGCTAACGTTTCAGCCAGCTCGCTGCCTTAAATATATGTATGTATGTGTGTGTGTGTGTGTGTGTGTATATATATATATATATATATATATATATATATATATATATATATATATATCTATATATATATATTTGTATGTATATGTATATCAATATCTATACATGCACATTTATATGAGTACGTATCAAAATATATATGCATAAATGTTGATACACACATATACGTGCATAAACATATATATCTATATCTATATATATATATATATATATATATATATATATATATATATACAAAATTTCAAATTTTGGTACAAGACAAGCAATTTCGGGGAGGGGTAAGTCGATTACATCGAGCCCAGTGTTCAACTCATACTCATGTTTTTTAAAACTCCGAAAAATACTCCGAAAAATACAACAAATTTATTTGGAACAGACTGGATGAAACTATTTAAATTATGGGACCTCACCATAAATATTTTTTGTAAAAATGTGAATGGTTCTTCCGCCAATACAGATAAGGCGTCGGAACATTAAAAAAAATAATTAAAAAAAATTTTTCCTGAAGTTTTTTCTGATGAGTTGGGTCTTTGCACCAAAACAAAGCCGAATGTTCAAGTGAAAGAAAGCGGTTTTAAAACAAACACGAACGATACCTTTCGCAGCGTTGAAGCGAGTTAAAGAAGTGGATATACTTGAAAAGCTTGGCGTTATTCAAAAAATTGATTACACAAAATGGGCGTCCCCAACAGTTTATGTCAAGGAAAAAATAATAAAATCCAAGTATGCGCTGATTTTTCAACAGGATTAAACGAATGTTTGATGCCATATAATTACCCTTTACCAAGTTCAGGGGAAATTTTCGCGAAATTGAATTGAGAAAATTTTTTCGAAGTTGGACCTATCTGAAGCATGTATATCCCCACAAATACAGCCAATAGATTGCAGCGCTGGGGAACGATCTTACTGAATTACGACTTCAAAATGGAGTATTTGCCATCGAAAACATTATGACATGCAGATGGTTTGTCAAGTTAATACCAAAATACAGTGAACCACTAGAAGACACAATGATAGCGGCGTTAAAAGCCGAAAATGAAAAAAAAAAAATATATCGTGCAATGTTGTGCGCGAATTGCCTGTGACATTGGAGGAAATAAAAATTAAGGTAGAGATCAGAAGAAACAAATAAAAAAATACGTGTGGCTGGACATAATACAGTTTCGAATTTGTATTTGATATGTGATAATGTGCTTATGTATGCACAGAGGCTCGTTATGCCTACCTCACTTTAAGGTTGAATGTTAGAGGAATTCCACACTGGTCATTCAGGGATTTCTAGGATGAAGTCGTTTATGAGGATTTATGCTTACTGGCCAAAAATGGATTTAGATATTGAGAAGCTGGTAAAATCTTGCAGAGGTTGTACTCTTGCAGTGAAATCACCACTTATAAAATTTCAACCTTGGTCCAAGACCGATATTTCATGGTCCAGACAACACAGATTTCGTAGGGCCGTTAAACCAATCATATTATCATATTATCTAATAGTGGTAGATAGCTTATCAAAATGGCCAGGAATATGTAAATGTAGAAAACCGACATCCACGGTAACTGTGATATTTCTACACGAACTTTTTGCTACGTATGGTGTCTCGGATACCATAGGCTTACGGCGAATGAATTTAAGAATTTGTGCAACATGTACTCAATGGAATATATCATTACACCTCCGTATCAGCTAAGATAAAACGGGCAAGCGGAAAGATTCGTGGATACATTTAAAAGAGCATTAAAGAAATCGAGAAACGAGCTAGTCAATGACGCAGCGTTGACAATTCTTGAGGGTTTATAGGATAGCACCAAACGCAAACACTTTTTCAGTTAAGTCGCTTGCGGAAATAATTGCTCGAAAAATAAAGTCAATTTTCGACAAGCTGCTACCAGTAAGAAAAACAAATAGATAAAACACTAAATATACGACAATGCATTTTAATATCTGTGTCAAAGTGTTTTTCAAAATATATAAAAATGGAAGACAAGGTTAGGAAGACGGAGTAGTAACAAAAAGAATACGTAAAATGACATATATGATAAGAGGCGAAAAATGGGAACGGAAAAGACATTTAAACCAGCTAAAAAATAGATATACGGAAAAAAGAAAAGAGATACCCATGAAAGTGTTCTATGACACCTTTGATGTTCCAACGCCACTAGAAATCGAACCTAGGCGTAGTAACACAAGAAAGAGGAAACAAATAGAACGGTTGGAAGTAGTGCCGAAAGAGAAGAAATTTTAAACTTTCCTAGGAGGAAAATATCAAAAAGGGAGATGTAATGAGAGAAGAATAAATAAAAATAATATTAACTTCCAACGGAAGTCAATCTCAAAGGGGGAAATGTTCTGGCGAGAATCATTGACACCCCTGAGGAATTGGAAGAATGGACTAGCTGAACTCTTACAAAGATTAGCGTATTGGTTGAGACAGAGGTCGGTAGTAATTGTTGAGAGGGCGTTTTGGAGTCTTGCGAAAGTTTTATATCCTTCCATGGGTATATCTTTTCTTTTTTAGGTATATTTAATTTTTTTACCTGGTTTAAATGCCTTTTCTGTTCCCATTTTTCGCCTCTTGTCATATGTCATTTTGCCTATTCTTTTTGCTTCTACCCTGTCTTCCCAATCTTGTGATTTTACCTCCGCATCGTTAAATGATATATCCAACGGTTGTCTAGGATATAAAACTATTTATGTCATTTATGTCACTATAGCTACACAGTGGTGCTACTTTGCAGGTTTAGTCGATCAAATCGCTATTGAAGTACATACACACACGCACATGTACACATAGACATGCACATGTATATATATGCGCTCTATCGTGACCCAAACTGCCATTCCCCCTACTTCGGCCCTCCCTCCACCAATACCTGGGAATCCAGCAAAGAGTTTGACCAGAACATACACAGACGCACTCACAGACACACACACACGCCCTACCTCAGGGGGCATCAACTCAATGACCCTTTGTGACCCTTTTCCAGAGCCACAAAATAATCTCCCACACATAGAGTAACCCTACACACACTGCATATTACATAAATGCTCCAAAGAATTTAACCAAAGAGCTTAACGAAAACATTAACAAAAACACACAGACGAACACAGATGCTTATGTGGCCTTTGGGCACCCACCCAACAACTTGCTCTTACGAAAATGCTACACATATAATACTACTGCACAGGTTCCAGCTCTATAAGACCACCAATTCTAAAACATGCATACATTTCCCTTACATACTTTTCCTCAAAACACTTGTCACCTTGCAACACCTCCAGATTCGGTGTTTTGGCACCAAAGAACATGATTCTTAACTTAACCATTGCTCGATTCATATCGTCATCTTTTTCACAGCAACCACAACAAAGATGTCTTTTCACCTCCAAAAATTGAGAGCAACTGCCATATTTGATTCCATAACTACTGAACAGCTCAGGATTACGTAATCAGGCTGTTATTTAACACTCCGTTGAAACCCTAGTGTGAAAATATTTGGTAATATCGGCCGTAATGGATATATAATACTGTACGCTTCGATTAATACGTAGAAAGTTGCAATTATTTAACTGCGGCAGTAATTGTTGCGATTTCATTTGTAAGCTGCACTGTAAGTATGTTCTCAATATGTGTTGTGTTTGATGCTTTATACTGCATGTAGAAGCAAGAAGATAATGATTGGAAGCATCACGCACGTAGAAAAGTAGATGGGAAGATTAAAAGCAATATGCAACAAAGTAGGAGAAAATGAAGAGAAGAACAGGCAGAAAATTATCAAATAAGGAGAGCCGTTTAAATAAGCAAAGTTTTATTTGCACAAAAATATTAAAACAAACGAAAAAATAAGGATAATGCATTTTAAATTAAGCAGTCAATTTAATTAGAATTATAAGCAAAAAGTTAATAGAAAATTAAAAAACGAACTGAACGTCGATAATGAATGATATCAACAAAAACAATTTAAAATTAATTGTGAAATAAAGGTAGTTATTTTTAATGAAGTAAAAATATCTTCATAATGATAATAATAATAAGAAAAAGAAGATTATTGTATGAAAGAATTTTCATTGTACTTTTACCTTTTCTGATCCTCTGAGTAGTGCTTTTCTTCCGGCTGGAATCCAATCACACTGAGAGCTATACCCGGTATTAAGACTGAAAAACCGAGGAACACTAGAATAAGGAATCTTTTTGTTGAAAAGGCATTCGCTCTTGGTGGATAATGTCGTCTGTGTCGCTGGTGCCTACTTCGCAGCACAGTGGCGTGGATGCCTGGCCTCATGGCTACAGCAACGTTGGAGCAGTGTTTAAGAGCAGAGTAAAAAGGGGAAAATTTGTGTTACAATGATAGTTGACTTGACAGAAGAGTTTTGCTTAAAACGACATAGGTTACTACAATACCTATACTGGAATGAACACTTTTATAAGAGACTTAGGAGTGAGATTGCCGTTAAGATAATCAGGAGTGAGATAAACAAGGGCGTGGAATAATTTTTGTTTCTGCACTTTTAATTAGCATCAGTGATAGGAACTTCTTTAGTTTGACATTGTCCAACTTTTCTTAGATAATATTAATTCCAAGAATATATGGTCTTTCAGTTATTTACATATAGATATACACACACACATATATATATTAGTGTATATAAATTTATATACAAGTATATATACAAAAAAGCTTTCTTTTTTGTAATCCGTTTATAACCAATAAATGGTTGCGCATATGATTAGGTTATAGATATTTCTTGACGAACTCATCAAGACAAGAAAATTCTTTTCTTTTTTTTTTTTGACCTTTTGCAAATTTATAAATTCGAATAGTTTCAGGTGTTTAATTCTTTAACATCCATTAATATTGTTCCACCTTCTGCTCTTTCCCAAATGGTTGATTCCTTTCCTCGCGTTGCCTTTTCGTCACAATGATATGATAATATTCCTCGTTAATATCTTTAGAACATTTCCCTGCATTTGATGTGTTGTTCAAATGTTTACAGGTCAGCTGTTTTTTAAAGGTTTGTGAATCCTGGTTTTCACGTCCTACAAAGAGATATGAGATAAAATAAGTCGTCCGGTTAGAACAAACAAACAAATGAATAAATAGATAACTAAATAAACCAAACAAAATAGAAAAAACATACTAGGGTATGTTAAATTTTCATTAATATTGGTTTCCTCAAATATCTAAGGCTTCATAGGGAACAATGCAACAGTAGTAATTAAATAAAACAAATATACATACATACATACATACATACATACATACATATATATATATATATATATTATATATATATATATACATGTATATATATATATACATATGTATACACACACACACACACACACACATATATATACAAACATACATATATATATATGTATATATATATATATATATATATATATATATATATATATATATATATATATACCATATAAAAGTAAATTATGGTTGCTTGATCATTATCTAAATCTAAATCTTTAAATCTGGAATTCAAAAAATCAATAAATATTTTACAAAAAAAAGTTACAGAAAGAATTACAGAAATCAAGAATTTAATTAGTTTTCTAAGTAAATAAGTTTAAATAAATTTAATTTCTTCAAAATATTATCACAAGAATACAAAATAAAATAGATAGATAGATAGATAGGTGCTCGTATGCATGTATGTAAATACGTATGGGCATAGTGTTGGCTGAACGTTTAACATTTTTCTTCCCTATCACAATGTCACGAATTCGATCATATCGTGTTTCATTTTCGGTTGTAACCACTGATGGTGAAATGAAGTCGACAAACACAGTTGAAAGCCCGTAAGATGGCTTATAACAGTAAGTCACAAACGACGCTACGCAGAGTTTGCCTAAAGATTACAATATTGCAACAAATAGAAGACTCCTCCACTGGAAATATAATTTAATGAGTAAGCATATCGATCAACTGGGTTACTCTTCGTGGAAACTAACGGGGGACCCATTTAATTTACTTTGTCACATACATGAATGGACGTACGTATACACATGCACATAAAAAAAGTTACAGATTACATTATCAAGGCCATTGATAACCTGATTTTGTTCTTGTGGTAAAACACAGGAGATAGTTCTGTTGTCTTTGATAGGATACAGTATCGCAGGAGTATATTTCAAGGTTTAAATCTCTCTGTGATACTGTTTATACTATCAATAATGTTTCCTCCTTTTTCTCCCGTTTCCTCCAATGTTTTTTTCCTTTTCTTGTTGAGGAAAATTGAGAGTATATGGTTGGCTCACAGGAAAACAGAAATACCAACC
>NC_142932.1:3828812-3851312 GCF_046866305.1 Octopus bimaculoides | reverse complement strand
AGTGGGCTGTGTACAACAAATAAAATTTGAAAAACAAAAGCAGACACGCAATTAATTAAAATTTCCCTCTTTGCTGGAGGAAGAAAACAAAAACCCAATATAATTACTAACGATGCGATTCTTAAAGAAATCGTTGGTATGTGGATGCATATCTAGTTAATATTTCGAATTTAAAAAAGAATAAGAAAAAAGGAAACAAAAAAATCATCATCATTATTATAATTAATGAATAGCAGGTCAGGTGCCTTGCGGTATTTGTCCATATACCTTTGAAATATAAATTCATATCCTACAGCAGCTAGCTCTCATTTCCCGGAGAGGGGTTCGATAATATATGTCCTGCCAAACCTTTGTAATCGACAATGTCCTCTACTCAAATTTCTGCCTTTATGTTCATATTGGAAAAAAGATTATTATAAAAGCAATGCACTGGCAAAACCGGTCGACCGTCAAGCAAATTGTCTTGTGGTATTTAGCAACATCTCTTAAATTTTTGAGTTCATATCTAGGGTCGATATACTGGACTACACAGAAAAAAGTGGCTTCTCTTCCGTTTTTAAAAGTGCTCGCAGAATCGTTAGTGCATCGAAATAAATGTTGAGCAGTATTTCTTTCCAGTCTTCATGCTCTGAGTTCAATTATTATTATTATTATTATTATTATTATTATTATTATTATTATTATTATTATTATTATTATTATTATTATTATTATGATTGAGCGAGAGAGCAGCGCATGTCATCAGAGTGACACTAAGGTACAAATATACGAAACCAAAAATATTCATCATGACTACCCGTCTGATAAGGTTGCACCAGGCACATGCATCACAACCATATGTGCGCAACATCGTGATCACATATCAAGATAAACAGCACCTGACATTTCAAATGGGACCCAGTTAAAATTTTCTTCAGGCCGAGTAGCCTGTCCTGCTCAAACGGTCCCTGACTAAGGGTTGTTTAAGGTTGATGGAAGAAAACACCAATAATTTCCCACTACTCCCGCTTGTGATCAGAGATGCACATCTCGTCAGTCACTAAAGGATATACTGAACTGTTTAAGGTCAAGCAATTGAGAAGCAAATATTTTATATTGAGCTGTAGCACATCTTTCACACCAAGACAATACATGCAAATTTTAACACCTCCACTCAGGTAACATCAGAAGCTATGACAGCCACTACCTGGTACTGCATTAGGGCATTTATCATCATCATTATTATTATTATTATTATTATTATTATTATTATTATTGTTCAGTAGTTTTATTTTTATAACGTGCTTTCACTTCACTACCGAGCGCAGCTCTGTGCGCCTTGGGTATGTGCTGTGATTTGCTGTGGTGCTCTTGTGTTTACTGTATTGAAAGTGTCTTGCGTAGAATGTGTGCAGTACCCAGTAGTGCAATTTTCTGTATGTTATATATATTTGTAAGTCCTGGTATTTTTGTTATGTATTTGTCTGAATATTTTTTTATTATACCTAAGGCACCTACTATGATAGGAATTGTTTCTGTTTTTAGATTCCACATTCGAGTTATCTCTATTTCCAGGTCTTTGTATTTTGAAAGTTTTTCCATTTCTTTTAGAGAAACGTTGTCATCTGCTGGTATTGATACATCAATTAGAAAGCATTTTTTTCTTCATGATCTTTGACAACTATATCTGGTCTATTTGCCTTAATTTCTCTATCTGTGTGTATTGGTACATCCCAGAGTATGGTTGCTTTCTCGTTTTCTGTGACCTTTTCTGGCGTGTGTTTATACCATCTTTTTTTTGTTGTTATTCCATAGTGTTGGTATAGCTTCCAGTGTATATAGGTCCCAGCTCTGTCGTGTCTGTGAATATATTCCTTCTTAGCCAGGACTGGGCAGCCAGAGATAATATGATTTATTGTTTCTTGTCGATCTCCACATATTCTACAGTTACTTGTTATATTTCTTTTCATTATATGTTTTTGGTAATTTCTGGTGGGGAGGCTCTGGTCTTGTGCAGCAATTAAAAATCCTTCAGTCTCTGCTTTGAGTCCTGAGCTTCTCAGCCATTGCTGGGATTTTTCTCTGTCTATTTCTTTCGCATTTAGTTTAGCCCAGTATTTACCATGTAGGGGCTTTTCTTGCCATCGTTTTATCATGGTCCGTTGCTGTTCTAGTTTTAGTTTGGATTTCATTTGTTTTATAGCTTTTGTTGTTTCTTCTTCTTCTTCTTCTTCTTCTTCTTCTTCTTCTTCTTCTTCTTCTTCTTCTTCTTCTTCTTCTTCTTCTTCTTCTTCTTCTTCTTCTTCTTCTTCTTCTTCTTCTTCTTCTTCTTCTTCTTCTTCTTCTTCTTCTTCTTCTTCTTCGTATTTGTTAGGTAGATTGATTTCTTGTTTGTATTTGTACGCTTCCTTAAATACTGAAAACAGTCTTTTGTTTTGCTCGTGTTTTGTGGCTATTTGTATTAGTTTCCCTTGCTTCTGGAGTAAGTATTTTTGCAGTCCTATGGTGGTTATTTTATAATAGTTTTCTAGCTGTATAAGACCCCTGCCACCTTCTGTGCGTTGTATATATAGCCTTTCTATGTCAAATTTTGGGTGGTGCATCCTATATCCTGTCATTATTTTTCTTGTTTTCCTGTCTATTTTACATAGTTCGTTTAGTGTCCAGTTAAGGATGTTGTAGCTGTAGCTTATAACTGGGACAGCTAAAGTGTTGATACCCATTATCTTGTTTTTAGCATTGAGCTCTGTTTTTAGTATTGATCTAACTCGTCTATAGTACTCTTTCTTTATTTTTTCTTTCATTTGTGTATGTTGTATCCTATCTAGTTCATTGACTCCTAAATACTTATATGGTTGGCTTTCGTCTAGTTCTCTTATTTCATTGGCTTTATCTAGTGTTATATTGCTACTTTTAACTAATTTTCTTCTTTTCAGGGTTGCTTTGGCACATTTTTCTAATCCGAATTTCATTTCTATTTCCTTGGTAAAGCCGTGTACTGTCTGTAGTAGTGTTTCTAGCTCTTTGTCGTTTTTTGCATATAATTTTAGGTCATCCATATATAGAAGGTGGCTGACTGTTTTTCTATAGCATTTGTAACCGCATCCAGTTCTATTTAGCAATTCTGTTAAAGGTGTGAGTGCCAGGCAGAACAGGAGTGGAGAGAGCGTGTCTCCCTGGAATATTCCTCTTCTAATGGGGATGGCTTTCGTTTTCACAAGTCCCTCTTTTGTTTGGAGCTGTAGCACTGTCTGCCATTTGTTCATTATTATTATTATTATTATTATTATTATTATTATTATTATTATTATTATTATTATTATTATTATTATTATTATTTGATACAAGCTCTCAGCTTATTTTGCTGGGTCTGATGGTAAAGTGTCAGTTGTCCACAGCCAGCAGACTAAGACGACTTTTGTTTACTGATCATGCTTCAAGAACCCTGCGTAGAACTCATCATTCCAAGCAAGGATGATTTTTGTGGGTGTTCTATATTTAAGTTTGTACCAATCTTTTTGAGCCATGTTGGTAGCTGAGTGCTGATACTTCAAGTGCACGAATTACTACTGGTATCATGTCCACTCTCTTCATTACCTGCAACCTAGTCCTTCTTTTTATAATAATATATGTTTATAGTTTTCCTTCTCTGAAACCAAGGAGACAGACTTTAATTTACAATCAATATAATTAACCACACGCACAAGACATGATTATCAGCTTTGTTATCTGTTCTACAACTAGATGACTGGAGTACAATAATATCAGTGCCTTGTTCAAAATTCGACACTGTGCCAATGTCAAGATATGAACTTATGGGCTTGCTTACAATAAGCTGCAGCTAACGTATTAAACAAGAATAAAAAAAAGAAGAAAAAATCAAGAAACTCACTCCCACTCCATAAATGATTTAGTATTTTAAAAATCCGAGATCGTACAAGAACAAATGTACACAGGGCAAGTTACTCTTAAAAAAATTTCCAATATTTTGGTGTTTTTCACATACGTAGGACTATTCTCAAAATTGTATAGTACGCTGCAAAAATACACCAGCATGAAACTGACACATATACATGCTTATCATGTAGCGTGTAAGGTTAACTTAAACGACTGAAATAAAATTTGAGCCATTTAGTGTAATTATATATTTCTGAAAATGTACCGAATTCAACCAGAACAGTTCTTTCAGAATTTTCCCATACTTTGAAAACGCACAGATATCACTATTATAAGGTGGCTTACAAAGGTAATCAACACTGCTTCATTTCCCTGTTGATACTAGTAAAGAAAGTATTAAATAAATAAATAAATAAATAAATGAATATATAAATAAGTAAAGGAAAGATAGACAGTACAAAGACGTTATACAGCTATCCTAGTAAAATGCATAACACATAGATAGGACTATCTCGCTACCTTTTTCTCTTCCTCTGTTTCTTTGGAATAACAAGACGAAAGGAGAGGTAGCAGCTCGCAGGATAGAGGAGGCTACAGGACATTGTTGCTGGTTACAAAGCAAGAAAGAGAGAGAAAAGTGAACCTGGAAGCCAGGAATATAAGCAGGGATTTGACCACCTCTGCCAACCTATCACCGAGTTGGCACTACGGCTCAGGGTCGAAATACTCAATGATCATTGAACATTGCCTGATATCAACTTCACCTTGTCATGGCTACATTCACGATAAGCAGATGATGGAATAGTCCTCTTGCAGTCATTCTGATCTCGAATGTAGAGAATTCACATGTCCATACGTTTTGAAAATGATCAGTTGATATTATTGACGCTCCTTGCACTCTTCGTTTGTTTTCTTCTCACGTGATGTATCATATGAAGCCAAACTGGAGTTGGAGAAGGGAATCAACAGATATCACCAGAATTGCGAAACAAACAAATCCAAAAGCGCAGTAGAGAAATTCTTGAAGAGAACAACAAAGAAAGACGGTCAAAGTTCATGCGGGATTTTGGGAATTAAAACAACTGATAAAAATTTGTGATTAGACACAATGAAATCTTTATACGGGGTCGACATAGTCGCTGGAATACTTTCTAGTTTGCCACTATAGCTAATTTGAGTCCGTATTCTCGAAGAGAAGTGGCCAAAGTGATGATGATCATTATTGCAATGACTGTTACGATAACGATTATAGTATTCAGTTGGAAATATAAATATATAAGACGGATCTTGACGTTAACTAAATCATCTGGCAAAACTAAATATTATTGCTTAAAACCTGATTTGGATCTGTATAATATACATACATAAATACAATTGCATATATATAAATATGTGTGTGATGTGTGTGTGATGTGTGTGTGTGCAGCCGAATTGACAGGTGGCAACATGAAACTTAAATTAACTCGCTGCGAATTCTCGGCTTCTAAAATATAAAATGTTTCAAAATATTAAATTCTGCTTTATGTAGTTAGTACTTTTTCTACTGTTTGTACACCCGAACATTTTCTCACCTTTCGCACCCCATCTCTCTCTCTTTCTTCCCCTCTCTCTCTTTCTTCTCCTCTCTCTCTTTCTTCCTCTCTCTCTTTCTTCTTCTCTCTCTTTCTTCCCCTCTCTCTCTCTCTCTCTCTTTCTTCCTCTCTCTCTCTCTCTGTCTCTCTCTCTCTCTCTCACACACACACACACACACACACACACACACACACACACACACACACACACACACACACACGCAAGCAGTAATTCTATACAGAATACAAACTGCACAAAGATGAATAAAACGCAACAAATAAATTAAACAAAGGAAAAAGAAAATTTGGGTGTGAAAATATGTTTAAAGAATAGATAAAAATTATAATGCATCACCCTGTATTGAAGCAACAAAAGAAAAATTAAACTGGAATATTATTTATTCCATAAGAATTTTATTATTATTATTATCAATTATTATTATTATTATTATTATTATTATTATTATTATTATTATTATTATTATTATTATTATTATTATTATTATCATTATTATCACTATTATTTTCATCATCATCATCATCCTCATCATCATCATTATTATTATTGTTGTTAATATTAAGCTATAAAGTAAAATACCATGAAAAATATAAGAAAAATATTCCACTTGACAGATCTAAATTCTCGCAGAAAGATAAACAATTATTTTTTTTTCATTTCTCATTTCAAAGTAAACCCAAAATAGAATATCATAGTTTGAAAAAGATTTTGATCGCTGCTTAAATTGGTTAGTGAAAGTCGCAACGGCAGTAGGAGTGATAGATCGAAGAAGAAGAGGGTCGCACGATGTGATCTGTCATAACGAGGAAATAGGATCTATGAAGGATGAATTCCGAAGAGAAAATTCCACTTATATAACATCTATAAAGAATAATGTAAAAAATACATAAATAATAATAACTTCTGAAAGGAGAAAAGAAAGAAAAGAAAAGGAAAAGAAAACGAGAATCCACGTGTTACGTTTCGAACGGGAATAATGGAAGCTAAATGGGAAAATGAAAAATAAAATAATTCTTTTGATGTTAAGTTTGCAGGAAACCTCTTGGCTTGCTATGTATCTTTGCATATACATACATCTTTGAATATATATATATATATATATATATATATATATATATATATATATATATATATATATATATATATATATATATATATACATACATACATACATACATACATACATACATATACATGTGTATATATATATATATATATATATATATATATATATATATATATATATATATACATACATACATACATACATACATATACATGTATATATATATATATATATATATATATATATATATATGGGTTGAACAAAATAATGGAAACACCTAGCATCATAGCAACATAATTTTGAAATATCTATAAAAACCATCAAAGGCTTGTTTATTTTTATGTTTTTGATTTATTGTTAGTGTTGCTTAACATGTTTTGCTAAAATTGTTGTTTCTTTCCAGATATCATCAGAGAAAGGTAATTAAAATTCATTAAAATGATAGGTCTATCGGACTTTCAAAGAGATCAAATTGTTGGTGCTCGTATGGCAGGCGCTAGTGTAACGAAAACAGCCGATATTTTTGGTGTATCAAGAAGTTCTGTCACGAAAGTAATAACAGCCTTTGAGAAAGAGGGAAAACCTGCTCGTCGAAACAAAACTCCGGAAGAAAACTAAAACTTTCAGAGAGAAACCATCGGACTCTTACGCGAATTGTTAGACAGGATCACAAAAGTACAGCTTTCAAAATTACTGCAGAGCTTATTAACCATCTCGAGAACCCAATTTTCACAAAAACTGTTCGCCGAGAGCTGCACAAAGCCAGATTTTACGGGAGGGCTGCAATCAGAAAACTTTTACTTTCAAAAACAAACGTTGCAAAGCGTTTAGAGTGGAGTAAAAACCTACAGGATTAGTCCTTAGAGTAGTATCTGTTTCAACACACGATTTCACATTAAGAGCTTTGGTGAACAAATACATAAACATACACACACACACACACATACACACACAGAGATATATACACCTACGTATATACATATCACAAATCATAGCATTGGGTGATTAAATCGTCGCCTTGTCAAAAATGTTCTATATTTTACTCGGTGGAACACTTCGTTTCGGAGCCATGAATATTATCAATGTACTTGCGTGTGTGTGTATGTGTGTGTATATGTTAGTGTGTATCCTTGTGTACTTTAGAGGTAATCTAGCCTATATGAAGTGAGTCAATATATCGAAACCCTAGCCATATTTATTCTGGGTTTATTGTTGGACTAAACATCCCCAAATTAAAAACTTAAGCATGTGGCTGCTAGTTAAAAGTAGAATAAATTTGCTAAGAAATATTTGTTTGTTGAATTAAACTTTGTTGGAGTTCATTAACTTCATTTGCATTTTTATTCCTTTTGAAATGAATAAGCATTAAACAGACACTTATTCCCCACTAAAATTGAATTTTTCATATCTATATTAATTCAATCGAGTTTGCTCGCAATTTTGAGAGAGATAGATTTTTTAAATCTGCTATTTTCTCATAAAGATTGATCTTTTGAAAGGTATATAAACACTCAGTGTGTTATAATATATTTCTAATATATTTTTATTACTATTATCATCACTTTTTTAATGCATGATCACCTATTTTGAAATAGCAACTGTTGTAAGATTGCAAATTTCTGACTCGTACTATTGTAAAAAAAAATAAATAAATAAATAAATAAAGGCAAATAGATTTCAGAAGATAAGAATAAATAAGCTTTTGTTGCCTGAGGGTGTTTGAATATTTCAACTAAAGAATTAATTTTTTATTTCCTTGTCTTTATCATGAAAATGACCCAAAGACAAAGAGAGCGAACAGTTTGTTTTAGAAATAAAATGAAGGAATTTTCTATTAAGTTGATGTATAAAAAAATAGCGGATATGATTTTGTATTAACTTGTCTGATTGTTCGAAAGGAAATGGTTTTCAGAATTAAAATTTCAAATACTAATTAAGCTGTTTCGTCTGCGCACTTCTTGAACGTACGAGGCTTCGAAATCAATATAACGCACACAGTTTATTGCGGAGAACAAGAAATAAGAATAAACTTTGACTAATACTATTTTTTCTTTCTTTCCCTGGTTGAGGTTTTAGTCCGGTTAATGTGGTTATGATGCAGTTTCTGAAGAAATTGTTGAAAGCACTCAGTAGAGAGAAGTTTAAATTAGGAAAGTACATGTCAAAAACAGCCATGAATCATGAACAATGAAAAAGAGTTAAATTGAATTCAGTACGCAGAAATAAAATAATGCTTTCTTACTTAGGCCCGAGGCCAATTATTGACTTGATTTACCATAGAATATTACAGGTATTAATGTAATCGAGATTCTAAGAAGAAACGCATAGTGGGATAGCTCCGTTACTTCCGAGTTGAAATTTTACTGGAATTGTCTTTGTTTTTCTTCCCTCATGGGTTTATAAAATAAGTATCAGGTATGCACCAAATTAATTTCATTGACGTTTACCCATTCCACAAATTTGTGCTATCATTACTATTATTATCGGGATACTGCATGGCAGGATATGGACATGATACCTTGTGATAATTTAATGCATCCCTTTTAATTTCGATTTCAACTCAAAACGCAAGATGACTTTGCCTCGCATATCAACCATCCAGGTTCGATTAAATAAATATTTCAAATTCTGGGGGGTCAATTGAATCGACTGCATCACTTCTTCAAATCTGTTGCAAATCAGCTGAACTCATATTATTGTTGTTACTATTATATTCAAGTGGATCGACGGCTAACAAAAAGGAAAAAATATATCCGTATTTGGTTAAATTCATTTACGTAGTGCGTTCCAGTTTTGCTCGAGTTGACATGTAACATTTAAGTAAAAAGTCGATTTTATTGACTGTTCCTCCACTTCTCTCTCTCCCTGCACACACACACACACACACACACACACACACACACACACACACACACACACACACACACACACACACACACACACACACACACACATACTCACTCACTCACTCACTCACTCATACGTACAATACAACGACGATGAGTGACAGCAAATTCAAAACGTGGTCTCAAACTTGTGGTTGACTTTGTGTTTCGTCCTTTCAAAATCGATAAAATTATCTAATTGATTACATCCACCCCTCAGATTAATGGTCTTTTATCTAGTATGCTGAACAGAAGACCTAGCATTATTTAGGGCTTATATCAGTGAGGTTTCAACAAAAAACGTTGCGTGGGACAAAATCACTCTGTTTTTTTGTCCGATTGAATTATAGCTTTTACTAAAAAAGAAAAAAGAAAAACATGTTTAAAAATGACTTGCTTTTTGTTTCTCTTAAGCTAGTAAAATAAATATGTGACAAGGTTGTAGATGCCTGTATATG
Source organism: Octopus bimaculoides (assembly GCF_046866305.1). Classification (NCBI taxonomy): domain Eukaryota; kingdom Metazoa; phylum Mollusca; class Cephalopoda; order Octopoda; family Octopodidae; genus Octopus; species Octopus bimaculoides. The sequence continues at coordinate 3,841,437 of NC_142932.1, read as the reverse complement.
AACGGTTTAATGTGAAGTAGGCTCTTGCACACCAATTGTCTCATGCGATATTTAATCGGGAATAAAGCCCAAATCAAACGGTGAGCTACTTAACACCAGTATTGTATGAATACATAGGAAAAGACGAAAGTTGTTAAACAAATCAACATTTTTCTCCCTAAAATTATTAAAAAATAAAGAGAGCTACATATAGTTTCCTGTTAAAAATGTTTTTCTAATTAATTGGTCTTGTTTCCCCAGATCTGCAAGGAGTTGTTCTACAAGCACTACAATTAAGCAAACACCTGTTAATTTTACGATGCTTTTGGTAACCTACCGCAACAAATTGTTCTTGTTGTTTAAGCGAGGAGCCATTTAAAAGTTTAATGCCTTGATCACAGTCACAATGTAGCATTAGTGACGGGGTACAAATGACCTGCTGATTGACTGTCACCTTAGAGACCGTGTAGTATGTAATACTTCTTATAGAATGAAGTGCACCCTGGAGAGGTTCAAACAACAAACTACTAGGCAAAAAAGTATGATGCATGGTTGCGTCGTCCAATACTAGGTCATGGGTTTGACCAGTGTCATATCCAAAGGAACGTGAAGAAGATATGAATAAAAGATTTCAACTACCTTAACGAGAAAGGAAAATATGGGTAGTGAATGAAAATTAATGACTCAACTGGAAATAGAAACCACATTGTAAACACGACGTTTTCTGGAGCTTAAATACTTTGCAGCGCAGATATCAAGAAACTATAAAGCATAAAGTCTGACTCTGCATTGTCTGAAACATCTGCACCTTTTCTGAACGAGAATGACATTTGACAAACGATCACACTCGATTACAAGTGGCATCGATTCATAGATGTTGGAAAGATAGCTTATTTGAACACAAATTAAACAGGATACTGGATGCTAGGCAACGAGAGATATGCCAGAAGCATTATTTACCGACGCATTTTACATTAATGTGTTTATACCTCAATGTATTCATTTAAAACACTTTTTTTCCCCTATGTCATAAGTGTTGGTAAATGTCAATAAAATCCACGATTGTGATAAAAATAAGGATTTGCACAGAGAATAAAAAAAGTTACACAATAGATAACGTAGATGTATGACAAGTCAAGTATTTGAAGTATACATGACTTTTTATTACAATGAAAGGCATTTCATTCACTGGTTTCATTATACACGACGAAGGTTAATCTTATGGACGTATTAAAACGTAGAGCAATCTGTAAGATTTCAGGACACTGTTCACAACGCAGTTTAAGCTAACGCGCTTCACTTAAACCGATCGAGTATATGCAAAAGGGATAATGCCAGGTTATCTCACTTTCTTGTTTCCAAAAACATAAACCATTTGATCTTACTCGAAAGAAGCCTTTATTAATATTTTAATATTTTGGGATAATTAATTTCATCATTTGGGTTTTCTTATCACAATGATTGATCGGCCTAATTTCAAACTATTTACAGATATCTTATTCATACGCAAATACACGCACGCGCACGCTCACCCCCCACACACACAAACAGATAGAGAGAGTTAAATAATTAAGATAGTTGTGACTCTGCTTAGAAAAATGAGATTCTCAGTTGAATATTAAAGACAAATCAATAATCCGGAAAATTTAAATTATTATTGCAATAACTTGTCTTAGAAGTTTAGTTAGACAACAATATAATCTTCTTTCATGCGAACAAAAAGAAAAAGAAAACGATAGGATAAACTAGAACTGGGAAAGAGAGGCCACAAACTTATTTTGATTACTGGTTGAAACTAATCCACACCACTGATGCTGTTAATGCCTTTGAGAAAGAAATGAACATCGCATATAATATGAAAAATGTAGTTGCAATATGTATTCTTAGCATGTAGTTATAATGTGAAGATGAGAGCTTTACCACCGTAAGAAAACAAATTAATGCTTGTTTTTCTGTTTTCTCTCCAAAAAATGTTGAAGAAATAAATCAAAGGGTTGCAAATTAGCAGTTTCCTGCTGAAATTTTTCCATTTTAATTAATGTTATTGTTACTTTAATAACAAGTAATTTGTAAATAGTGCACCATAATTATGAAAAATTACCTGGAAAATCTCGCTAGGCTGTTGAATAGAGGGAAATGTCATTTCATCCCCCACTCGTAATTTTCAATGAGCATGTATTGTACGATTTGTTTGAAGATGTTTTGACATGTAAATAATAATAATAATAATGATAATAATGATAATGATGATGATGATGATGATGATGATGATGATGATAATAATAATAATAATAATAATAATAATAATAATAATAATAATAATAAGAAGAAGAAGAAGAAGAAGAAGAAGAAGAAGAAGAAGAAGAAGAAGAAGAAGAAGAAGAAGGTCACTAACGTCGAACTTCATTATAGGATGTTTCTCTTTCCTCCTCGTAGCTCTTTTTGTTTGTCTGTCTCTCTTACATCCTCCATATTTATCTGCTTTCTACCCCTTCATTACTTTCCCATCATCACTTATTGCTTACATATCATACTTGACTTCATATTGACAAACTGCATGTCTAAAGCAGCAAACTTGTTTATACATGCTTAAATAAATAAATAAAATAAAATGCTGTAAACAATTAGGTCAAGGAAAATAGGCTTTTGTCATATTTTTAACGATTATCTGATTGTTCCTATATCTCTGTAAGGACTTTTGGGATGTCGTGTATAATAATGACTTCTTTCGTCAGGACGGGTGTATAGTCAATTGAAACACATTGATCTCTGTATATTACTCATACTTAATTTTATAAGTTTAGAAAGGGAAAGTATAATAGATTCAAACAGAATTTATGTCCAGAAGTGAGAAGGACGACTCCTTATAGTTTCAAACACCACACTCGTTTTTAATCATATTGCAAAACGTCTACATCTTCCCTAGGAACCCATTGCAAGGTTTAAACTCAGTACTACAAAATAACGAAACATTTATTGTACTATAATTACTGATAGCATTGCTTTGGTGTTTTTACCTTTTCTAAGATTATTAGAGGATAGTGTAGTAAACGTCGAGCTTTATGTAAGGGCAAAGACGAACAAAATGCCGCTAAGCATTTTGTCCGGGGTGCTAACGATTCTGCCAGCTCGCTGTCTTAGCGAAACATAATAAATGCATTAATAAGTGTCAATTTTAATATTTCTGCATAGGTTTACAGTTGGGATTATTTACATCAGAAAAGTATAGTGAGAACATGTTGCCCGCTAAACGATAGGTAGGTGACTGGAGTCTCGTCAGTGGCTATGTTTATGTTTTTAGCAGCATTTTGTTCGTCTTTGCCCTTACATAAAGCTCGAGTTTTACAATACCATCCTCTAATAATCTTAGAAAAGGTAAAAACACCAAAACAATGCTATCAGTAATTATAGCAGAAGTGCAGTGAATGATCGATGGTACTTTCGCTATCAAATATCCGTTTATTATTTCATGCCTATACAAAATAGTGAGCTGGCTGAATCGTTAGAGTGAATCTGGCTAAAGGCTAGGAAATCAGAAGGTGGTGCTGTTAAAGTGGACGACAAATCTAGTAGGTCATGACAGAATTTGAATTCAGAACTCCGGGACAATTACCACATGGCATCATGTACAATGTTCGTACAGTTCTGCTTGGAGTGGTACTTTTCATTTTAGTGACCACTAAAAGGATGAAAGGCAAAGTCGACTTCGGTAAGATTTGAACTCAGAGTGCAGATACATAGCAAAGAGAAATAACGTGAGCAATACTATCCGACGTTCTAAACAGCCTGTTATTTCACTGCCAGCTTAAATGAAAAAAAAAAAAAGAAAACAAAACCCACTTCCGCGAACATTTGAATTCGAGCAACAGCACACACCCATACACATAAATGTATGACGTAAACTAACGAAAGAAATTAGCGCGCGACACATGCAATTGATGTTGTAACTATTTCAATAACAACTTGACTCAGCCCACATTACTCAAAGATTCACTGGCACACATATATGTCTACATCTTACCCTGTCGAAACAATATTTTCCAATTTTGGAGGATTTTTCTATTGATTTCAATTACAGCAATACTTCGTGTGCATGCATGTTAGGGGAGCCAGGTATACTCGGTTCTTGGGCTTTTCACGTTCTTCATCTAGCTGTCGGTTTGCAGTTGCCCTGCACTGTGAACATCATCACACGTAAATGAACCCATCATTATTTGTTCTCAAATTACGGCTGTGGATCTGTTGCTTTTAGAAGCATTCTTCTGATTAGGCTATCCGTTTTATTTTGATGGCAGGAAGGGGTGGTGGGAAACCAAGAGAAAGAGGCTTGAAAACGGAAGCCATCTGCAAATAGCTAAATTTGTATAACAGTTGAAGAACAACTGTCACTAAATGTGATGGCAGAGAAAACAAAAGACATTAGTGGTTTTTCTCTCTCTTTTCTTTTCTTTCTCTCTCTTTATGACTTGAAAAAAGAAACTGGCCTGATTTCCATAAATAAATGAATTTAGAACTAGAATTCAATATTACATTGATGACAACAATTAATTGAAATACGCAACTGGAATTTAATTACCATTATGACTACAGAAATAAAGAAATATACAATAAGTCGTTACTTTACCAAAAAAAAAACAAAAAACAAAAACTATGCCAGTCACAAAGGCTGCATGGAAAAGTAAATGATTTCCAGATATCGTCTTTTATACTTTTATATAGTGATTATGCAGTAAAGAAGTTAACTTTACAGCAACGTGGATCAAGGCTCGATCCAAAGTGTACCATATGATGTGTGTGTATATATATATATATATATATATATATATATATGTTGTTGTACTTGGGGATGGTCATATTGCCAGTTTAGCCAATAAAAACACACGCACTGTATATTTGGTGTTAATTTGCTTCAGCTTTATATTACATTAATCTTAATCTTATTTCGGCCAGAGTTCTTTCGTCACACTTCTGTGACCTCATCAGTGGTCCTTTGTTTCCTTCTTTCTTATGTGTGTCTCACCTTGCTAACTATCAGCCATTTTGTATTTTGTATTCCTATTGTATGTGTCTACGCATGCGTGTCCTTCAATGTGTCTGTCTTTTGTAAGTGCATGTGTGTATAGGGAGTGTCTGTATCACCTATATTCTCTGTTAATACGTGTTCGTTTGTATTTGTTTTTATTTATTTATTTGTTCATGTGTGTGTGTTTGTGTTTTTTTTGTGTTTAATTAAATTTTGTTAACGTATTGGCTAAACTGGCAATATGACCATCCCCAAGTATAACAACATCTGTTTCAACACACGATTTCACATCAAAAATCTTGCAAAACAAATATATATATATATAATCATAAATATATAGGGATTAGCAGCATCCTGCTTCTCCAACATACTGAGAATTCAGAAATAGCAGCCAAAGAACTACTCTAAATTGATAGCGATATTTATGATATGATTATAAATGGTTTTACCGATAAGGTTTTTTCATACTGAGCTACCCGGCAAAATTGTTAATTATTAATTTTATTACTAATTGACGATTCCCTGCCCTGTATATCTATATCTATATCTATCTATATATATATATATATATATATATATATATATATATATATATATATATATATATATATATATATATATATATATATATACACACACACACAAATGCATATATACATATACATACACATGTGTGTGTGCATATGTGTGGCGAGTGACAGAATCACCAGCGCGCCAGGCAGAAACGCTTGAAGGCATTTCTTCCGGCTACAATCGAGGTCAACTTTGTCTTTCCTCCTTCCGTGGTCGATAAAAAAAGTACCATTTGATCATTGGAATCGATGTAAGTAACTTTTCACTCGCCTCAAAAATTGCTGGCTTTGTGACAAGATTAGAAGTAAGTAGTGTGTGTGCGTTTTAAATTTTTGTAGTATTTAAAATGTAAAGAAAACTTGTTTGACAAAGAAATATTACTTGAATTTGTATTTAAAAAATAGTTCATCAGTCTTGTGAAAAACCACAACATTTAGATCAAGAGAAAGCAGAAGAATTAATAGTGTCAGTTAAATATGGGCGAAAAACTTTACTTGAGTTTTCCCCTTTACTTTTAATATCTACTTTGTTTAATAATCGATAGTTTTTGTTTGTCTTTTGATGGATTTGCAGACACTCTTGAGAGTAGAGAAACATTTTAAATGGGAGAACAATATACACAAAACATTCAACATACACATATAAATGCACTTCTTCCGATAGTTATATATACATTTTTAGAAACAAGAATAACGAATAAGTTAGGAAAATAGTAAGAAAAACATGGTTGTATATGTGGCAACAAACTTTAAAAAGAGAGCTAATTTATACAGACGCGCGCATGGGCGCGTAAAGGCAAAATGATGATAAACAACAAACTAAAACCAGAATAAAAATTAAGGAAGCAAATAAAACAAATAATGGTTGTAAACATTCTAGTTAACGTTCAAAACTTCTTAAGAACTCTTACATATTTTCACACATATTCACACACGTCATATATTTAAGATGTCATGTTCTTTCATTTAAATGCTAGATGTATATACCCAAAACCAATATATTAATTTGGCAACAAGTCATATCAATACATTTGGGATAAGGGCAGAGATAGTAAAATTATCGACCATAGAGGGATAAAAGGTAAAGAATACTCTGCTGAAATTTGAAAACAGAACATTGATACATCTATCCGTCTATATATACAGTCTTACTACCCAACTCAGTAACTCAATATTTAACGACCCAACGAGAAGCTTCCACGTAGTCGTTCAACCTGTGAGAAGTAGTAGCTAAATCTCACTCTAGTCATATTCTACTATTTTAGAAAATATATTCATATTAGATGATGTAGTTTTGTTGCATTGAACCTAAACCTATGTACGGATGGTCGCAACTGAGATGCTTTGATCGCAGGTCTGCCTGGACAGGCTGACCGGCAGTCAAGCAACAAGTTAATGCATATATCTTACTATAGCATATCTTTTTCTTGTATAGGAGACGTGCATAAGATATTACAATCCCTGCATTACAAAACACGATGAATGTCATGTAGTGACATTCGTGATGTTTTATATTCTTTTATTCTTTTACTTGTTTCAGTCATTTGACTGCGGCCATGCTGGAGCACCGCCTTACGGCTGGAGCACGTATTGGTGATGTAAGCGTAAGATTATCACTATAGTGTGTACGCAGAAACTGATGATTATAAAAGGCCGAGTTGAACACTAGGAATTTACTTCGGAAGTCATACACCAAATATTAAAAACAACAAAATTCGTGCATTTCTGTTTTTTTTCTCTGTTAATTGTCTGCCGTTGATTCTTTTTGACCCAGACACAAATCTGAGAGGAGTTAAGAGCAAGAGCACTGATGTTCATACTGTTTTCAAGTGCTGACTTTTAATATGAGCACAAGGTCTTAAATTTGGGGAAATGAGTGTAATCGAATATATCGACTGCATTATTTATCCCTTGTTTTATCAGCCGCAGAAAGTTGAAAATGAAAGTTGACCTCGGTATGATCTCAAACATTAACAATATAAATGAAGTGAATTAGCTGACAGTTGAAATTGGCTTCTAGACTTCACTTGTTGAAAGATTCCTGCTCTAATTCACTAGTGATTAAACATTCTGACTATTATCTTCATCTATACGAATGGCTAATTTTCTTTCCTGGTCCATCATTGAATCAGTATCATAAACAGGCGTCTGATAGTTCTAATGAAATGCATTAATCAACGTGTGATAGGTTTAGTGATTTATGGAGAGTACCTTCACCAGTCAATGAGCTCAACTCTTGCATCACATGATACGTGGCGGTGCACAACAGGAAGGTGCACATCACATATAATCTTTTATATTTTAAAACTAAGGTCGCCTCTGACACTCTGAGCTGTTAAATGTTGTCATTTAACGCCACTTTTGAAGAAAAACTAGTACTATAGAAATTTTGGAAGGATTTGGCCAAAGGCTAGTAGGCCACAGTTTAGTAATGGTAAAGCATTGTGGTTTTGTGGTGTAAGTCAAAACAATAGATAGTGTGACTTACATATTTTATGGCATGTGATTTGTTGTCGAGTCCAAAGAAATCAATATTAAGACAAATCTGTTGCAGTGAATAGCTATCTAAACATTGCTAATGAGGTGGGATTAGCGAAATTTGCAAGTCGATAAGTTTGTTGTTAAGTCAAGTCAAAAAGCAAACTTCCGTATTATATTTGTTGTATTGTAATTTCAGTAGCTGGGAGGAGGACGATTTTCCATTTCCTATTCAAACTGCTTTATCTACGTCATTAATTGTTTTCTTAGCAAATCTAGGATAAGGGAGAAAAAACAAAAAAACAAACAACAAACAAGCTAAAAGTTGTATTTTGAGTTGGAATAGAATCTATCGTTTCAGCCAAAGGGTTCTTCGTTCGTTAGTCTCTTTTTCATCTCACAACACACCGACATACATGTATCTATCCTTATTCATACCGGTGCAGGTTTTCTATAACACACCAATTCTTTCATGTTTGATATTTGAACAGTTACAATATTCTAAGAAGATGAATTCTTCTTCTTCTTCTTCTTCTTCTTCTTCTTCTTCTTCTTCTTCTTCTTCTTCTTCTTCTTTTCTCTTCTTCTTGTCCTCCTCCTCCTCCTCCTTCTTCTTCTTCTTCTTCTTCTTCTTCTTCTTCTTCTTCTCCTCCTCCTCCACTTCCTCCTCCTCCTCCTCCTCCTCCTCCTTCTTCTTCTTCTTCTTCTTCTTCTTCTTCTTCTTCTTCTTCTTCTTCTTCTTCTTTTTCGTCGTCTTCGTCTTCGTCTTTTTTCCTTCTTCGTTACCACCACAGTTACGTTTATGGTATGGAAGTGGAAGTGGTGTAAGAATCCAGTATTTTAAACTTTCTCCCTGCTAAATGTATTTCTCTATTTTCAGAAGGATGTAAGATAACTCGGTCAATGTGTGGTAATTGTGGTTCGCTGCCCCTGATGGTGTGCTCTCCAACACAAGGTTGGGGTTTTGCTAAAGAAGTGATCGGCATTATTTGTAATCTTGTGCACTTTTTCTTTGTTATCACCTGAGTTAAATGAACATTATTCTTAGAATGAAGTTGTAATCATAATCTAAGGTGTTGTAATCCACTTTGATGTTGGAACTTACAGTAGTAGTTTATGGGTGGCTTCAGGCTTGCTATACCTAGGATGTTAAAGTAGTGTTTCAGATTAAATAGCTTTGTTGTTGTTGAGCTCCCAGTTATTTCAGCCTTGTCCATTTCTCTGCCAGGAACCTATTATTATGTTACCCGTGATTACGTTATCCAACGTGCCCTTCTTAAAACTTCTTTGTAGCAACCTTAAGTGTTTTTTTTTGTAACTATTTTAATCAGGAAGTGGGGATCTTATCATGACTGGATGCCTTCTATTTGTTCATGTTTTGCAGTATCTAGCTTACTTCTTTACTATAGACGCCTACAGTTGATCTGATGCTGTTCATAGTTTTCACTAGTCTTTTTTGAGGCGAATCTTTCGCTGCCCATAATTCTCTCCAAAATTCTCCCATTTATCTTGCTGTTGGTGGCTAATTGACTTTTGTTTTATTATTTTGGTCTGGAGCCAAACGGTTTGTTTTCTTCAGAAGAGTCGTTGGCGTTTTTCGTACCGACGGATTCTTTACGGTTTAGCAAGGATCATTTGTTTTAGCATTTTTTCATTTCTGGTGCATCCTTTTTGAATTCTTTTTGTATAGCATTTGTCTCTCCCACAATTTTCCCTTCTGTTGTTTTGTTATTGACTTCATTAAGAATTGATAGATCCTTTTTCTGGCGTTTCTTCACACTCATTACGTTCTAAGTTCAAATACACCGAGATCGAATTGCCTTTCATCATACCGAGGTCGATAAAATTAAGGTACCCGTTAAGTACTGAGGTGGACGTAATTTTGATTGCCTTGTACCAAATGCTTGAAATAATAATAATAAAAATAATTAGTTTTTGTGAACAGCTTCAGGTCGTTCATGAAAAGTAAGTGGTTTAGTTTTCCCTTGCCTCTTCACAGATCATACCCAAAATTTGTTTTCTATAGTATTTCTATAGTATTTCTATAGTATTCCACGCACGAATATGAGTAGGGATACACTGTCGCCTTGGAAGATTGATGCTATGCCATATAAGGCTTCTCATATTCTCTGCTACTCCATACATTTCCAATAATAATAATAATAATAATAATAATAATAATAATAATAATAATAATAATAATAATAATAATAATAACGCATCAGTGGTTACGAAGTTCAGGGCTAAAAGCAGAGAGTGAAAGTTTCATATTGATTGCTCAAGACCAAAGCTTATTAACCCGGAACTACCAAGCCAATGTGATAAAAAATGGAGCTAACCCGAAATGCCGATTTTGTAACGATGCGATTGAAACTATAGACCACCTAATCTCAGGGTGTAGAGTCTTAGCACCTGTAGAATATAAAGCAAGACATGACAGAGTTGGCCAGTATTTACACTGGACAATATGTCAGCATTATAAAATCAAAACCGCTGACAAATGGTATAAACAACATCCTGAAGCTGTGACTGAGGGAGAAAATGTATCGATTCTCTGGGACTTCCCCGTACATACTGACAAGGCTATAAAAGCTAATAAACCGGATATTATTATAAAAGATCAGACAAAGAAGACGTGTTTATTAATTGACATGAGTATTCCCTCTGATCATAATATAGCGGCGAAAGAATTTGACAAGATCAGTAAATATAAAGACTTGCTAATAGAAATTGAAAAAAATGTGGCACCTCAAGGCGACTACCATACCAGTGATTGTAGGATCTGTAGGAATGATAAAAAAAGGTACTGAAACCTATTTGAAAATGATACCAGGCTTACCATTCCTACAGGAAGTGCAAAAAATCGTGCTAACTGGAACGACTCATGTACTGAGAAGAGCATTATCGCTGTGAAAACAACATCCATTCATGAATTTTTTTTTTTTTTTAAATACATGTTTTATCTGTGAATTTGCGTGTGTAAACTGGGAATGCATACAACAAGTTTCTCTGCCCTAGGTGTACGGAAAACACTCGGCGAGAAATGGAAGAAAATTTGAAGAAAGAAGAAAAGAAAAACAACATAATAATAATAATAATAATAATAATAATAATAATAATAATAATAATAATAATAATAATAATGATAATAATAATAATAATTATTATTATTACTATTATTATTATTATTATTATTATTATTATTATTATTATTATTATTATTATTATTATTATTATTATTGTTATTGCTAAGAGGGCTGTGAATAGGTGGAATCGTTCGCGGCAAAATGCTTGACGGCATTTTTTCTAGTTCTTTACGTTCTGAGATTAAATTCTGCTGAGGTTGACTTTGCTCTTCATTCTTTAGGATTCAGTAAAATAAGGACCAGTTAAGTACTGTGACTGATATAATCGACTTACCCCTGCCAACAGATTTGCCAGCCTTGTGCCAAATTATTAAGACGGCGAGCCAGTAGAATTATCAGCGCTCTAGGCAAAATATCAGGCAGCGTTTCTTCTGGTTTCCGTTCTAAGTTCAAATTTCTCTGATACCAACTTTGCCTTACACCCTTTAGGGGTAGATAAAATAAGTACCAGTCGAGCTCTGGAATCGGTACAGTCGACTAGCTCCCTTCCTCAAGATTTCAGGCCTTGTACGTATAGATTGGATTGACTTATGACGTACTGAATTGACTTATGACGAATGTTTGATAGAAAACATCTGTTAATTTAATCACGAAGCTTCCATTAATTGCATTTAGGTCTCGTAGAATTAATAATAGTTTTTACTTTTTCTCTTTTGCGAGAACATGATACGTGTAAAGTGCCAATCATCTCAACCAACCAGAGAGTTATTAGTAACGAAGTATTATACGAAATTTTTGTAGGAATTAAAAAAAAAAAATCATTTACAAAAATAATGAATACCAATTTTGAGAATAAATATTAATTTCATGATTAAATATTAATATCCAGTTCTTAATACGTAACAAAAGAGAAAAAATGGCAATTGAGAGAGAGTTAATTGGTTACTTTACTGTCGCTAGCCGTGATCGACTTTACTTTTTATCCTTAAAACATTAACAACTATAGGATCCAGTTTCATTGAACGTATTCATTCCACCCAGTTTGCGGTTTCATACCTATCTAAAAAATCGCCCTTAATAATTGAAACAGTATTTAACCTGGTTTATGTTCTAAGATAAAACCCACCTGGGCTTTTTCCGCAGCACTTGAATTGATGCATTTATATATATATATATATATATATATATATATATATATATATATATATAGCGTTTACTTGTTTCGGTTATTAAACTGCGGCCATGATGGGACACCGCATTGAATTTTTAGTCGAATGAATAGACCCCAGTATTTCTTTTTAAGCCTCGTATTTATTCTATCGGTTTCTTTTGCCTGCCGAACCGTTAAGCTACGGGGATGCAAGCACATCAATACCACTAGTAGTCAAGCGGTATGTGTGTGTGTGCGTGGGACGGACAAACACAGACAGAAAGATTCACGAGCACACACGCACACGTACACGACGTGCTTCTTACAGTTTCCATTT